>NW_026648346.1:0-121600 GCF_030028045.1 Hippopotamus amphibius kiboko
TGGAGCAGGCTGCTTGCCATTCTTTGGCAAGGACCTCACCCCACAGGCCTCGTTTCCTCGAACGGGAGTGCACATTGACCCAGAGCCTCCAGAGGAGCTGCTGTCTCTCCAGCCACAAAGGCCTGCAGCCGAATCCATGGCAGCCTGCTGCATGGAGGGCTTCTATGGGAGAGTGCCATACATCCCAGGCGGGTGCTCCTTTGGCACACCGCTTTCCATGGGGAAACACTGTGTGTGCCAAGTGTCTCCTGTGTGCAGAAAATGTAGCCCCGGTGCCCGAGTGCAGGGACTCCTCTTTGCACCCAGAGCAATGTGCTAGGCAGGCCTCCCATGCTGGAGAGCCTCCACTTCCCCAACTGTGCAACTGCTCTCAGGAACACATTTCTAGGGAGTGTGGGCCTGACAGGCAGGGCGGCCCGAGTGAGGAACGAGGATTGCAGGGGAAAGCCACTGCACTGAGCCTTGCCCCTGGAAGGCCTCGCTTCAAGGCTCTCAGCACCAGGCCCAGCCTGCAATGAGGCTGCAGCCTGGCCTCAAGTCCCAGGCTTGAACTGGGCACGGCTAGCTCGGAGCCCACCCCAGGCTCAGCCAGGCCTCCCTAAGGCCTGTGCTGCCTAGGCCACTGCCAGCCAGCAGGACCTCGATGGAGCACAGTTCATTCGAGAAGGCCCCAGGGAGGTACCCGTGTGTCTCTTGCACTGCTCGGAAGCTGCAGGTTCGGAGGCTGTGTGTGCAGGTTGCCGTTGGGGCCTGAGGTCCAAACAGTCATAAGCCAACTTTCAAGCGGGACTCCTGCTGCCTCGTAGCTGCCTGCCACACACCCTGGCTGCCTGTGCTGTCTGCACTGCCGGCAGGCCTCTGGGGGCACAGGCCAGTCGAGGCCAGAAACAAGGTGCTTGCTCTCCCCTTGCTAGGACCTCCTCCTTACAGCACTCTGGACCAGGGCACACATGGCCCTGGACCAGCAGCCTGCAAGGAAGCTGCTGCTTAGCCATCCACAAAGGCCTGCAGCCCTTGGCAGGGAGCCTTCTGCTAAGGACAGCTTTCCCACTCCCAAGCCTTGCAGGAGTTCCTGGAGGCTCAGGCCTGCAGCGTTTTCCATCACAGAGCACTGGGGACCCAAAGCCTCCCCTGCGGCTTCCGAGCAGCCTGCAACCCACAGGCCCTTGGCACCCACTCTGTTGCCAGAGGCAAGTCCTAGGCAGGACTCTCGAGCTTGTAGAGCCAGAGGGTCTCCAGCTTGGAAGCCTGCTCAGGAGCTCAGTGGGAGCCAGGCTTCTGCTTCCACGCTGGTTGGCCAGCAGATGGAGGCATCGCTCCACCGAAAAACTCTCTGCTTTGCCTTCAGCCAGGGATCGCCCAGCTCAGCTCTCTCTGCCTCAAGCAGAAACTCGAGGGTGCATCCAGCCTGCAGGAGGAAGAGTGCCTTTGCCTGAGCACTGCTATGCTGGGGCAGCTCCCTGAAGGCTTCCTGGGGCCTCCTCTCCCCTCACACAGTCATGCCATTCAGCCCACCCGGGGAGCAAAGGTGCCCCTCGGCAGGGCTCAGGGGACGGCCTATGTGTGTTTCCATGGCTGGGAAAGGGCAGATCCAGAAGCTGGGTGTGCACTTGGGAATGGGGCCTGATGGGCATAGCCGGCCTTCCCTGCTTGGGAAGCAGGAGATCTGGGGCCTCCGAGCTGCATGCCAATCCCCCTCCCTGGATGCCCCTCTTGCTTCTTCTCTGCTGCCAAGCCTCTCTCACCACACGTGCGTCTCATCGAAAGGAGCAGGCTGCTTGCCATTCTTTGCAAGGACCTCACCCCACAGGCCTCGTTTCCTCGAACGGGAGTGCACATTGACCCAGAGCCTCCAGAGGAGCTGCTGTCTCTCCAGCCACAAAGGCCTGCAGCCGAATCCATGGCAGCCTGCTGCATGGAGGGCTTCTATGGGAGAGTGCCATACATCCCAGGCGGGTGCTCCTTTGGCACACCGCTTTCCATGGGGAAACACTGTGTGTGCCAAGTGTCTCCTGTGTGCAGAAAATGTAGCCCCGGTGCCCGAGGTGCAGGGACTCCTCTTTGCACCCAGAGCAATGTGCTAGGCAGGCCTCCCATGCTGGGAGAGCCTCCACTTCCCCAACTGTGCAACTGCCTCAGGAACACATTTCTAGGGAGTGTGGGCCTGACAGGCAGGGCGGCCCGAGTGAGGAACGAGGATTGCAGGGGAAAGCCACTGCACTGAGCCTTGCCCCTGGAAGGCCTCGCTTCAAGGCTCTCAGCACCAGGCCCAGCCTGCAATGAGGCTGCAGCCTGGCCTCAAGTCCCAGGCTTGAACTGGGCACGGCTAGCTCGGAGCCCACCCCAGGCTCAGCCAGGCCTCCCTAAGGCCTGTGCTGGCCTAGGCCACTGCCAGCCAGCAGGACCTCGATGGAGCACAGTTCATTCGAGAAGGCCCCAGGGAGGTACCCGTGTGTCTCTTGCACTGCTCGGAAGCTGCAGGTTCGGAGGCTGTGTGTGCAGGTTGCCGTTGGGGCCTGAGGTCCAAACAGTCATAAGCCAACTTTCAAGCGGGACTCCTGCTGCCTCGTAGCTGCCTGCCACACACCCTGGCTGCCTGTGCTGTCTGCACTGCCGGCAGGCCTCTGGGGGCACAGGCCAGTCGAGGCCAAGAAACAAGGTGCTTGCTCTCCCCTTGCTAGGACCTCCTCCTTACAGCACTCTGGACCAGGGCACACATGGCCCTGGACCAGCAGCCTGCAAGGAAGCTGCTGCTTAGCCATCCACAAAGGCCTGCAGCCCTTGGCAGGGAGCCTTCTGCTAAGGACAGCTTTCCCACTCCCAAGCCTTGCAGGAGTTCCTGGAGGCTCAGGCCTGCAGCGTTTTCCATCACAGAGCACTGGGGACCCAAAGCCTCCCCTGCGGCTTCCGAGCACCCTGCAACCCACAGGCCCTTGGCACCCACTCTGTTGCCAGAGGCAAGTCCTAGGCAGGACTCTCGAGCTTGTAGAGCCAGAGGGTCTCCAGCTTGGAAGCCTGCTCAGGAGCTCAGTGGGAGCCAGGCTTCTGCTTCCACGCTGGTTGGCCAGCAGATGGAGGCATCGCTCCACCGAAAAACTCTCTGCTTTGCCTTCAGCCAGGGATCGCCCAGCTCAGCTCTCTCTGCCTCAAGCAGAAACTCGAGGGTGCATCCAGCCTGCAGGAGGAAGAGTGCCTTTGCCTGAGCACTGCTATGCTGGGGCAGCTCCCTGAAGGCTTCCTGGGGCCTCCTCTCCCCTCACACAGTCATGCCATTCAGCCCACCCGGGGAGCAAAGGTGCCCCTCGGCAGGGCTCAGGGGACGGCCTATGTGTGTTTCCATGGCTGGGAAAGGGCAGATCCAGAAGCTGGGTGTGCACTTGGGAATGGGGCCTGATGGGCATAGCCGGCCTTCCCTGCTTGGGAAGCAGGAGATCTGGGGCCTCCGAGCTGCATGCCAATCCCCCTCCCTGGATGCCCCTCTTGCTTCTTCTCTGCTGCCAAGCCTCTCTCACCACACGTGCGTCTCATCGAAAGGAGCAGGCTGCTTGCCATTCTTTGCAAGGACCTCACCCCACAGGCCTCGTTTCCTCGAACGGGAGTGCACATTGACCCAGAGCCTCCAGAGGAGCTGCTGTCTCTCCAGCCACAAAGGCCTGCAGCCGAATCCATGGCAGCCTGCTGCATGGAGGGCTTCTATGGGAGAGTGCCATACATCCCAGGCGGGTGCTCCTTTGGCACACCGCTTTCCATGGGGAAACACTGTGTGTGCCAAGTGTCTCCTGTGTGCAGAAAATGTAGCCCCGGTGCCCGAGGTGCAGGGACTCCTCTTTGCACCCAGAGCAATGTGCTAGGCAGGCCTCCCATGCTGGGAGAGCCTCCACTTCCCCAACTGTGCAACTGCCTCAGGAACACATTTCTAGGGAGTGTGGGCCTGACAGGCAGGGCGGCCCGAGTGAGGAACGAGGATTGCAGGGGAAAGCCACTGCACTGAGCCTTGCCCCTGGAAGGCCTCGCTTCAAGGCTCTCAGCACCAGGCCCAGCCTGCAATGAGGCTGCAGCCTGGCCTCAAGTCCCAGGCTTGAACTGGGCACGGCTAGCTCGGAGCCCACCCCAGGCTCAGCCAGGCCTCCCTAAGGCCTGTGCTGGCCTAGGCCACTGCCAGCCAGCAGGACCTCGATGGAGCACAGTTCATTCGAGAAGGCCCCAGGGAGGTACCCGTGTGTCTCTTGCACTGCTCGGAAGCTGCAGGTTCGGAGGCTGTGTGTGCAGGTTGCCGTTGGGGCCTGAGGTCCAAACAGTCATAAGCCAACTTTCAAGCGGGACTCCTGCTGCCTCGTAGCTGCCTGCCACACACCCTGGCTGCCTGTGCTGTCTGCACTGCCGGCAGGCCTCTGGGGGCACAGGCCAGTCGAGGCCAAGAAACAAGGTGCTTGCTCTCCCCTTGCTAGGACCTCCTCCTTACAGCACTCTGGACCAGGGCACACATGGCCCTGGACCAGCAGCCTGCAAGGAAGCTGCTGCTTAGCCATCCACAAAGGCCTGCAGCCCTTGGCAGGGAGCCTTCTGCTAAGGACAGCTTTCCCACTCCCAAGCCTTGCAGGAGTTCCTGGAGGCTCAGGCCTGCAGCGTTTTCCATCACAGAGCACTGGGGACCCAAAGCCTCCCCTGCGGCTTCCGAGCACCCTGCAACCCACAGGCCCTTGGCACCCACTCTGTTGCCAGAGGCAAGTCCTAGGCAGGACTCTCGAGCTTGTAGAGCCAGAGGGTCTCCAGCTTGGAAGCCTGCTCAGGAGCTCAGTGGGAGCCAGGCTTCTGCTTCCACGCTGGTTGGCCAGCAGATGGAGGCATCGCTCCACCGAAAAACTCTCTGCTTTGCCTTCAGCCAGGGATCGCCCAGCTCAGCTCTCTCTGCCTCAAGCAGAAACTCGAGGGTGCATCCAGCCTGCAGGAGGAAGAGTGCCTTTGCCTGAGCACTGCTATGCTGGGGCAGCTCCCTGAAGGCTTCCTGGGGCCTCCTCTCCCCTCACACAGTCATGCCATTCAGCCCACCCGGGGAGCAAAGGTGCCCCTCGGCAGGGCTCAGGGGACGGCCTATGTGTGTTTCCATGGCTGGGAAAGGGCAGATCCAGAAGCTGGGTGTGCACTTGGGAATGGGGCCTGATGGGCATAGCCGGCCTTCCCTGCTTGGGAAGCAGGAGATCTGGGGCCTCCGAGCTGCATGCCAATCCCCCTCCCTGGATGCCCCTCTTGCTTCTTCTCTGCTGCCAAGCCTCTCTCACCACACGTGCGTCTCATCGAAAGGAGCAGGCTGCTTGCCATTCTTTGCAAGGACCTCACCCCACAGGCCTCGTTTCCTCGAACGGGAGTGCACATTGACCCAGAGCCTCCAGAGGAGCTGCTGTCTCTCCAGCCACAAAGGCCTGCAGCCGAATCCATGGCAGCCTGCTGCATGGAGGGCTTCTATGGGAGAGTGCCATACATCCCAGGCGGGTGCTCCTTTGGCACACCGCTTTCCATGGGGAAACACTGTGTGTGCCAAGTGTCTCCTGTGTGCAGAAAATGTAGCCCCGGTGCCCGAGGTGCAGGGACTCCTCTTTGCACCCAGAGCAATGTGCTAGGCAGGCCTCCCATGCTGGGAGAGCCTCCACTTCCCCAACTGTGCAACTGCCTCAGGAACACATTTCTAGGGAGTGTGGGCCTGACAGGCAGGGCGGCCCGAGTGAGGAACGAGGATTGCAGGGGAAAGCCACTGCACTGAGCCTTGCCCCTGGAAGGCCTCGCTTCAAGGCTCTCAGCACCAGGCCCAGCCTGCAATGAGGCTGCAGCCTGGCCTCAAGTCCCAGGCTTGAACTGGGCACGGCTAGCTCGGAGCCCACCCCAGGCTCAGCCAGGCCTCCCTAAGGCCTGTGCTGGCCTAGGCCACTGCCAGCCAGCAGGACCTCGATGGAGCACAGTTCATTCGAGAAGGCCCCAGGGAGGTACCCGTGTGTCTCTTGCACTGCTCGGAAGCTGCAGGTTCGGAGGCTGTGTGTGCAGGTTGCCGTTGGGGCCTGAGGTCCAAACAGTCATAAGCCAACTTTCAAGCGGGACTCCTGCTGCCTCGTAGCTGCCTGCCACACACCCTGGCTGCCTGTGCTGTCTGCACTGCCGGCAGGCCTCTGGGGGCACAGGCCAGTCGAGGCCAAGAAACAAGGTGCTTGCTCTCCCCTTGCTAGGACCTCCTCCTTACAGCACTCTGGACCAGGGCACACATGGCCCTGGACCAGCAGCCTGCAAGGAAGCTGCTGCTTAGCCATCCACAAAGGCCTGCAGCCCTTGGCAGGGAGCCTTCTGCTAAGGACAGCTTTCCCACTCCCAAGCCTTGCAGGAGTTCCTGGAGGCTCAGGCCTGCAGCGTTTTCCATCACAGAGCACTGGGGACCCAAAGCCTCCCCTGCGGCTTCCGAGCACCCTGCAACCCACAGGCCCTTGGCACCCACTCTGTTGCCAGAGGCAAGTCCTAGGCAGGACTCTCGAGCTTGTAGAGCCAGAGGGTCTCCAGCTTGGAAGCCTGCTCAGGAGCTCAGTGGGAGCCAGGCTTCTGCTTCCACGCTGGTTGGCCAGCAGATGGAGGCATCGCTCCACCGAAAAACTCTCTGCTTTGCCTTCAGCCAGGGATCGCCCAGCTCAGCTCTCTCTGCCTCAAGCAGAAACTCGAGGGTGCATCCAGCCTGCAGGAGGAAGAGTGCCTTTGCCTGAGCACTGCTATGCTGGGGCAGCTCCCTGAAGGCTTCCTGGGGCCTCCTCTCCCCTCACACAGTCATGCCATTCAGCCCACCCGGGGAGCAAAGGTGCCCCTCGGCAGGGCTCAGGGGACGGCCTATGTGTGTTTCCATGGCTGGGAAAGGGCAGATCCAGAAGCTGGGTGTGCACTTGGGAATGGGGCCTGATGGGCATAGCCGGCCTTCCCTGCTTGGGAAGCAGGAGATCTGGGGCCTCCGAGCTGCATGCCAATCCCCCTCCCTGGATGCCCCTCTTGCTTCTTCTCTGCTGCCAAGCCTCTCTCACCACACGTGCGTCTCATCGAAAGGAGCAGGCTGCTTGCCATTCTTTGCAAGGACCTCACCCCACAGGCCTCGTTTCCTCGAACGGGAGTGCACATTGACCCAGAGCCTCCAGAGGAGCTGCTGTCTCTCCAGCCACAAAGGCCTGCAGCCGAATCCATGGCAGCCTGCTGCATGGAGGGCTTCTATGGGAGAGTGCCATACATCCCAGGCGGGTGCTCCTTTGGCACACCGCTTTCCATGGGGAAACACTGTGTGTGCCAAGTGTCTCCTGTGTGCAGAAAATGTAGCCCCGGTGCCCGAGGTGCAGGGACTCCTCTTTGCACCCAGAGCAATGTGCTAGGCAGGCCTCCCATGCTGGGAGAGCCTCCACTTCCCCAACTGTGCAACTGCCTCAGGAACACATTTCTAGGGAGTGTGGGCCTGACAGGCAGGGCGGCCCGAGTGAGGAACGAGGATTGCAGGGGAAAGCCACTGCACTGAGCCTTGCCCCTGGAAGGCCTCGCTTCAAGGCTCTCAGCACCAGGCCCAGCCTGCAATGAGGCTGCAGCCTGGCCTCAAGTCCCAGGCTTGAACTGGGCACGGCTAGCTCGGAGCCCACCCCAGGCTCAGCCAGGCCTCCCTAAGGCCTGTGCTGGCCTAGGCCACTGCCAGCCAGCAGGACCTCGATGGAGCACAGTTCATTCGAGAAGGCCCCAGGGAGGTACCCGTGTGTCTCTTGCACTGCTCGGAAGCTGCAGGTTCGGAGGCTGTGTGTGCAGGTTGCCGTTGGGGCCTGAGGTCCAAACAGTCATAAGCCAACTTTCAAGCGGGACTCCTGCTGCCTCGTAGCTGCCTGCCACACACCCTGGCTGCCTGTGCTGTCTGCACTGCCGGCAGGCCTCTGGGGGCACAGGCCAGTCGAGGCCAAGAAACAAGGTGCTTGCTCTCCCCTTGCTAGGACCTCCTCCTTACAGCACTCTGGACCAGGGCACACATGGCCCTGGACCAGCAGCCTGCAAGGAAGCTGCTGCTTAGCCATCCACAAAGGCCTGCAGCCCTTGGCAGGGAGCCTTCTGCTAAGGACAGCTTTCCCACTCCCAAGCCTTGCAGGAGTTCCTGGAGGCTCAGGCCTGCAGCGTTTTCCATCACAGAGCACTGGGGACCCAAAGCCTCCCCTGCGGCTTCCGAGCAGCCTGCAACCCACAGGCCCTTGGCACCCACTCTGTTGCCAGAGGCAAGTCCTAGGCAGGACTCTCGAGCTTGTAGAGCCAGAGGGTCTCCAGCTTGGAAGCCTGCTCAGGAGCTCAGTGGGAGCCAGGCTTCTGCTTCCACGCTGGTTGGCCAGCAGATGGAGGCATCGCTCCACCGAAAAACTCTCTGCTTTGCCTTCAGCCAGGGATCGCCCAGCTCAGCTCTCTCTGCCTCAAGCAGAAACTCGAGGGTGCATCCAGCCTGCAGGAGGAAGAGTGCCTTTGCCTGAGCACTGCTATGCTGGGGCAGCTCCCTGAAGGCTTCCTGGGGCCTCCTCTCCCCTCACACAGTCATGCCATTCAGCCCACCCGGGGAGCAAAGGTGCCCCTCGGCAGGGCTCAGGGGACGGCCTATGTGTGTTTCCATGGCTGGGAAAGGGCAGATCCAGAAGCTGGGTGTGCACTTGGGAATGGGGCCTGATGGGCATAGCCGGCCTTCCCTGCTTGGGAAGCAGGAGATCTGGGGCCTCCGAGCTGCATGCCAATCCCCCTCCCTGGATGCCCCTCTTGCTTCTTCTCTGCTGCCAAGCCTCTCTCACCACACGTGCGTCTCATCGAAAGGAGCAGGCTGCTTGCCATTCTTTGCAAGGACCTCACCCCACAGGCCTCGTTTCCTCGAACGGGAGTGCACATTGACCCAGAGCCTCCAGAGGAGCTGCTGTCTCTCCAGCCACAAAGGCCTGCAGCCGAATCCATGGCAGCCTGCTGCATGGAGGGCTTCTATGGGAGAGTGCCATACATCCCAGGCGGGTGCTCCTTTGGCACACCGCTTTCCATGGGGAAACACTGTGTGTGCCAAGTGTCTCCTGTGTGCAGAAAATGTAGCCCCGGTGCCCGAGGTGCAGGGACTCCTCTTTGCACCCAGAGCAATGTGCTAGGCAGGCCTCCCATGCTGGGAGAGCCTCCACTTCCCCAACTGTGCAACTGCCTCAGGAACACATTTCTAGGGAGTGTGGGCCTGACAGGCAGGGCGGCCCGAGTGAGGAACGAGGATTGCAGGGGAAAGCCACTGCACTGAGCCTTGCCCCTGGAAGGCCTCGCTTCAAGGCTCTCAGCACCAGGCCCAGCCTGCAATGAGGCTGCAGCCTGGCCTCAAGTCCCAGGCTTGAACTGGGCACGGCTAGCTCGGAGCCCACCCCAGGCTCAGCCAGGCCTCCCTAAGGCCTGTGCTGGCCTAGGCCACTGCCAGCCAGCAGGACCTCGATGGAGCACAGTTCATTCGAGAAGGCCCCAGGGAGGTACCCGTGTGTCTCTTGCACTGCTCGGAAGCTGCAGGTTCGGAGGCTGTGTGTGCAGGTTGCCGTTGGGGCCTGAGGTCCAAACAGTCATAAGCCAACTTTCAAGCGGGACTCCTGCTGCCTCGTAGCTGCCTGCCACACACCCTGGCTGCCTGTGCTGTCTGCACTGCCGGCAGGCCTCTGGGGGCACAGGCCAGTCGAGGCCAAGAAACAAGGTGCTTGCTCTCCCCTTGCTAGGACCTCCTCCTTACAGCACTCTGGACCAGGGCACACATGGCCCTGGACCAGCAGCCTGCAAGGAAGCTGCTGCTTAGCCATCCACAAAGGCCTGCAGCCCTTGGCAGGGAGCCTTCTGCTAAGGACAGCTTTCCCACTCCCAAGCCTTGCAGGAGTTCCTGGAGGCTCAGGCCTGCAGCGTTTTCCATCACAGAGCACTGGGGACCCAAAGCCTCCCCTGCGGCTTCCGAGCACCCTGCAACCCACAGGCCCTTGGCACCCACTCTGTTGCCAGAGGCAAGTCCTAGGCAGGACTCTCGAGCTTGTAGAGCCAGAGGGTCTCCAGCTTGGAAGCCTGCTCAGGAGCTCAGTGGGAGCCAGGCTTCTGCTTCCACGCTGGTTGGCCAGCAGATGGAGGCATCGCTCCACCGAAAAACTCTCTGCTTTGCCTTCAGCCAGGGATCGCCCAGCTCAGCTCTCTCTGCCTCAAGCAGAAACTCGAGGGTGCATCCAGCCTGCAGGAGGAAGAGTGCCTTTGCCTGAGCACTGCTATGCTGGGGCAGCTCCCTGAAGGCTTCCTGGGGCCTCCTCTCCCCTCACACAGTCATGCCATTCAGCCCACCCGGGGAGCAAAGGTGCCCCTCGGCAGGGCTCAGGGGACGGCCTATGTGTGTTTCCATGGCTGGGAAAGGGCAGATCCAGAAGCTGGGTGTGCACTTGGGAATGGGGCCTGATGGGCATAGCCGGCCTTCCCTGCTTGGGAAGCAGGAGATCTGGGGCCTCCGAGCTGCATGCCAATCCCCCTCCCTGGATGCCCCTCTTGCTTCTTCTCTGCTGCCAAGCCTCTCTCACCACACGTGCGTCTCATCGAAAGGAGCAGGCTGCTTGCCATTCTTTGCAAGGACCTCACCCCACAGGCCTCGTTTCCTCGAACGGGAGTGCACATTGACCCAGAGCCTCCAGAGGAGCTGCTGTCTCTCCAGCCACAAAGGCCTGCAGCCGAATCCATGGCAGCCTGCTGCATGGAGGGCTTCTATGGGAGAGTGCCATACATCCCAGGCGGGTGCTCCTTTGGCACACCGCTTTCCATGGGGAAACACTGTGTGTGCCAAGTGTCTCCTGTGTGCAGAAAATGTAGCCCCGGTGCCCGAGGTGCAGGGACTCCTCTTTGCACCCAGAGCAATGTGCTAGGCAGGCCTCCCATGCTGGGAGAGCCTCCACTTCCCCAACTGTGCAACTGCCTCAGGAACACATTTCTAGGGAGTGTGGGCCTGACAGGCAGGGCGGCCCGAGTGAGGAACGAGGATTGCAGGGGAAAGCCACTGCACTGAGCCTTGCCCCTGGAAGGCCTCGCTTCAAGGCTCTCAGCACCAGGCCCAGCCTGCAATGAGGCTGCAGCCTGGCCTCAAGTCCCAGGCTTGAACTGGGCACGGCTAGCTCGGAGCCCACCCCAGGCTCAGCCAGGCCTCCCTAAGGCCTGTGCTGGCCTAGGCCACTGCCAGCCAGCAGGACCTCGATGGAGCACAGTTCATTCGAGAAGGCCCCAGGGAGGTACCCGTGTGTCTCTTGCACTGCTCGGAAGCTGCAGGTTCGGAGGCTGTGTGTGCAGGTTGCCGTTGGGGCCTGAGGTCCAAACAGTCATAAGCCAACTTTCAAGCGGGACTCCTGCTGCCTCGTAGCTGCCTGCCACACACCCTGGCTGCCTGTGCTGTCTGCACTGCCGGCAGGCCTCTGGGGGCACAGGCCAGTCGAGGCCAAGAAACAAGGTGCTTGCTCTCCCCTTGCTAGGACCTCCTCCTTACAGCACTCTGGACCAGGGCACACATGGCCCTGGACCAGCAGCCTGCAAGGAAGCTGCTGCTTAGCCATCCACAAAGGCCTGCAGCCCTTGGCAGGGAGCCTTCTGCTAAGGACAGCTTTCCCACTCCCAAGCCTTGCAGGAGTTCCTGGAGGCTCAGGCCTGCAGCGTTTTCCATCACAGAGCACTGGGGACCCAAAGCCTCCCCTGCGGCTTCCGAGCACCCTGCAACCCACAGGCCCTTGGCACCCACTCTGTTGCCAGAGGCAAGTCCTAGGCAGGACTCTCGAGCTTGTAGAGCCAGAGGGTCTCCAGCTTGGAAGCCTGCTCAGGAGCTCAGTGGGAGCCAGGCTTCTGCTTCCACGCTGGTTGGCCAGCAGATGGAGGCATCGCTCCACCGAAAAACTCTCTGCTTTGCCTTCAGCCAGGGATCGCCCAGCTCAGCTCTCTCTGCCTCAAGCAGAAACTCGAGGGTGCATCCAGCCTGCAGGAGGAAGAGTGCCTTTGCCTGAGCACTGCTATGCTGGGGCAGCTCCCTGAAGGCTTCCTGGGGCCTCCTCTCCCCTCACACAGTCATGCCATTCAGCCCACCCGGGGAGCAAAGGTGCCCCTCGGCAGGGCTCAGGGGACGGCCTATGTGTGTTTCCATGGCTGGGAAAGGGCAGATCCAGAAGCTGGGTGTGCACTTGGGAATGGGGCCTGATGGGCATAGCCGGCCTTCCCTGCTTGGGAAGCAGGAGATCTGGGGCCTCCGAGCTGCATGCCAATCCCCCTCCCTGGATGCCCCTCTTGCTTCTTCTCTGCTGCCAAGCCTCTCTCACCACACGTGCGTCTCATCGAAAGGAGCAGGCTGCTTGCCATTCTTTGCAAGGACCTCACCCCACAGGCCTCGTTTCCTCGAACGGGAGTGCACATTGACCCAGAGCCTCCAGAGGAGCTGCTGTCTCTCCAGCCACAAAGGCCTGCAGCCGAATCCATGGCAGCCTGCTGCATGGAGGGCTTCTATGGGAGAGTGCCATACATCCCAGGCGGGTGCTCCTTTGGCACACCGCTTTCCATGGGGAAACACTGTGTGTGCCAAGTGTCTCCTGTGTGCAGAAAATGTAGCCCCGGTGCCCGAGGTGCAGGGACTCCTCTTTGCACCCAGAGCAATGTGCTAGGCAGGCCTCCCATGCTGGGAGAGCCTCCACTTCCCCAACTGTGCAACTGCCTCAGGAACACATTTCTAGGGAGTGTGGGCCTGACAGGCAGGGCGGCCCGAGTGAGGAACGAGGATTGCAGGGGAAAGCCACTGCACTGAGCCTTGCCCCTGGAAGGCCTCGCTTCAAGGCTCTCAGCACCAGGCCCAGCCTGCAATGAGGCTGCAGCCTGGCCTCAAGTCCCAGGCTTGAACTGGGCACGGCTAGCTCGGAGCCCACCCCAGGCTCAGCCAGGCCTCCCTAAGGCCTGTGCTGGCCTAGGCCACTGCCAGCCAGCAGGACCTCGATGGAGCACAGTTCATTCGAGAAGGCCCCAGGGAGGTACCCGTGTGTCTCTTGCACTGCTCGGAAGCTGCAGGTTCGGAGGCTGTGTGTGCAGGTTGCCGTTGGGGCCTGAGGTCCAAACAGTCATAAGCCAACTTTCAAGCGGGACTCCTGCTGCCTCGTAGCTGCCTGCCACACACCCTGGCTGCCTGTGCTGTCTGCACTGCCGGCAGGCCTCTGGGGGCACAGGCCAGTCGAGGTCAAGAAACAAGGTGCTTGCTCTCCCCTTGCTAGGACCTCCTCCTTACAGCACTCTGGACCAGGGCACACATGCCCCTGGACCAGCAGCCTGCAAGGAAGCTGCTGCTTAGCCATCCACAAAGGCCTGCAGCCCTTGGCAGGGAGCCTTCTGCTAAGGACAGCTTTCCCACTCCCAAGCCTTGCAGGAGTTCCTGGAGGCTCAGGCCTGCAGCGTTTTCCATCACAGAGCACTGGGGACCCAAAGCCTCCCCTGCGGCTTCCGAGCAGCCTGCAACCCACAGGCCCTTGGCACCCACTCTGTTGCCAGAGGCAAGTCCTAGGCAGGACTCTCGAGCTTGTAGAGCCAGAGGGTCTCCAGCTTGGAAGCCTGCTCAGGAGCTCAGTGGGAGCCAGGCTTCTGCTTCCACGCTGGTTGGCCAGCAGATGGAGGCATCGCTCCACCGAAAAACTCTCTGCTTTGCCTTCAGCCAGGGATCGCCCAGCTCAGCTCTCTCTGCCTCAAGCAGAAACTCGAGGGTGCATCCAGCCTGCAGGAGGAAGAGTGCCTTTGCCTGAGCACTGCTATGCTGGGGCAGCTCCCTGAAGGCTTCCTGGGGCCTCCTCTCCCCTCACACAGTCATGCCATTCAGCCCACCCGGGGAGCAAAGGTGCCCCTCGGCAGGGCTCAGGGGACGGCCTATGTGTGTTTCCATGGCTGGGAAAGGGCAGATCCAGAAGCTGGGTGTGCACTTGGGAATGGGGCCTGATGGGCATAGCCGGCCTTCCCTGCTTGGGAAGCAGGAGATCTGGGGCCTCCGAGCTGCATGCCAATCCCCCTCCCTGGATGCCCCTCTTGCTTCTTCTCTGCTGCCAAGCCTCTCTCACCACACGTGCGTCTCATCGAAAGGAGCAGGCTGCTTGCCATTCTTTGCAAGGACCTCACCCCACAGGCCTCGTTTCCTCGAACGGGAGTGCACATTGACCCAGAGCCTCCAGAGGAGCTGCTGTCTCTCCAGCCACAAAGGCCTGCAGCCGAATCCATGGCAGCCTGCTGCATGGAGGGCTTCTATGGGAGAGTGCCATACATCCCAGGCGGGTGCTCCTTTGGCACACCGCTTTCCATGGGGAAACACTGTGTGTGCCAAGTGTCTCCTGTGTGCAGAAAATGTAGCCCCGGTGCCCGAGGTGCAGGGACTCCTCTTTGCACCCAGAGCAATGTGCTAGGCAGGCCTCCCATGCTGGGAGAGCCTCCACTTCCCCAACTGTGCAACTGCCTCAGGAACACATTTCTAGGGAGTGTGGGCCTGACAGGCAGGGCGGCCCGAGTGAGGAACGAGGATTGCAGGGGAAAGCCACTGCACTGAGCCTTGCCCCTGGAAGGCCTCGCTTCAAGGCTCTCAGCACCAGGCCCAGCCTGCAATGAGGCTGCAGCCTGGCCTCAAGTCCCAGGCTTGAACTGGGCACGGCTAGCTCGGAGCCCACCCCAGGCTCAGCCAGGCCTCCCTAAGGCCTGTGCTGGCCTAGGCCACTGCCAGCCAGCAGGACCTCGATGGAGCACAGTTCATTCGAGAAGGCCCCAGGGAGGTACCCGTGTGTCTCTTGCACTGCTCGGAAGCTGCAGGTTCGGAGGCTGTGTGTGCAGGTTGCCGTTGGGGCCTGAGGTCCAAACAGTCATAAGCCAACTTTCAAGCGGGACTCCTGCTGCCTCGTAGCTGCCTGCCACACACCCTGGCTGCCTGTGCTGTCTGCACTGCCGGCAGGCCTCTGGGGGCACAGGCCAGTCGAGGCCAAGAAACAAGGTGCTTGCTCTCCCCTTGCTAGGACCTCCTCCTTACAGCACTCTGGACCAGGGCACACATGGCCCTGGACCAGCAGCCTGCAAGGAAGCTGCTGCTTAGCCATCCACAAAGGCCTGCAGCCCTTGGCAGGGAGCCTTCTGCTAAGGACAGCTTTCCCACTCCCAAGCCTTGCAGGAGTTCCTGGAGGCTCAGGCCTGCAGCGTTTTCCATCACAGAGCACTGGGGACCCAAAGCCTCCCCTGCGGCTTCCGAGCACCCTGCAACCCACAGGCCCTTGGCACCCACTCTGTTGCCAGAGGCAAGTCCTAGGCAGGACTCTCGAGCTTGTAGAGCCAGAGGGTCTCCAGCTTGGAAGCCTGCTCAGGAGCTCAGTGGGAGCCAGGCTTCTGCTTCCACGCTGGTTGGCCAGCAGATGGAGGCATCGCTCCACCGAAAAACTCTCTGCTTTGCCTTCAGCCAGGGATCGCCCAGCTCAGCTCTCTCTGCCTCAAGCAGAAACTCGAGGGTGCATCCAGCCTGCAGGAGGAAGAGTGCCTTTGCCTGAGCACTGCTATGCTGGGGCAGCTCCCTGAAGGCTTCCTGGGGCCTCCTCTCCCCTCACACAGTCATGCCATTCAGCCCACCCGGGGAGCAAAGGTGCCCCTCGGCAGGGCTCAGGGGACGGCCTATGTGTGTTTCCATGGCTGGGAAAGGGCAGATCCAGAAGCTGGGTGTGCACTTGGGAATGGGGCCTGATGGGCATAGCCGGCCTTCCCTGCTTGGGAAGCAGGAGATCTGGGGCCTCCGAGCTGCATGCCAATCCCCCTCCCTGGATGCCCCTCTTGCTTCTTCTCTGCTGCCAAGCCTCTCTCACCACACGTGCGTCTCATCGAAAGGAGCAGGCTGCTTGCCATTCTTTGCAAGGACCTCACCCCACAGGCCTCGTTTCCTCGAACGGGAGTGCACATTGACCCAGAGCCTCCAGAGGAGCTGCTGTCTCTCCAGCCACAAAGGCCTGCAGCCGAATCCATGGCAGCCTGCTGCATGGAGGGCTTCTATGGGAGAGTGCCATACATCCCAGGCGGGTGCTCCTTTGGCACACCGCTTTCCATGGGGAAACACTGTGTGTGCCAAGTGTCTCCTGTGTGCAGAAAATGTAGCCCCGGTGCCCGAGGTGCAGGGACTCCTCTTTGCACCCAGAGCAATGTGCTAGGCAGGCCTCCCATGCTGGGAGAGCCTCCACTTCCCCAACTGTGCAACTGCCTCAGGAACACATTTCTAGGGAGTGTGGGCCTGACAGGCAGGGCGGCCCGAGTGAGGAACGAGGATTGCAGGGGAAAGCCACTGCACTGAGCCTTGCCCCTGGAAGGCCTCGCTTCAAGGCTCTCAGCACCAGGCCCAGCCTGCAATGAGGCTGCAGCCTGGCCTCAAGTCCCAGGCTTGAACTGGGCACGGCTAGCTCGGAGCCCACCCCAGGCTCAGCCAGGCCTCCCTAAGGCCTGTGCTGGCCTAGGCCACTGCCAGCCAGCAGGACCTCGATGGAGCACAGTTCATTCGAGAAGGCCCCAGGGAGGTACCCGTGTGTCTCTTGCACTGCTCGGAAGCTGCAGGTTCGGAGGCTGTGTGTGCAGGTTGCCGTTGGGGCCTGAGGTCCAAACAGTCATAAGCCAACTTTCAAGCGGGACTCCTGCTGCCTCGTAGCTGCCTGCCACACACCCTGGCTGCCTGTGCTGTCTGCACTGCCGGCAGGCCTCTGGGGGCACAGGCCAGTCGAGGCCAAGAAACAAGGTGCTTGCTCTCCCCTTGCTAGGACCTCCTCCTTACAGCACTCTGGACCAGGGCACACATGGCCCTGGACCAGCAGCCTGCAAGGAAGCTGCTGCTTAGCCATCCACAAAGGCCTGCAGCCCTTGGCAGGGAGCCTTCTGCTAAGGACAGCTTTCCCACTCCCAAGCCTTGCAGGAGTTCCTGGAGGCTCAGGCCTGCAGCGTTTTCCATCACAGAGCACTGGGGACCCAAAGCCTCCCCTGCGGCTTCCGAGCACCCTGCAACCCACAGGCCCTTGGCACCCACTCTGTTGCCAGAGGCAAGTCCTAGGCAGGACTCTCGAGCTTGTAGAGCCAGAGGGTCTCCAGCTTGGAAGCCTGCTCAGGAGCTCAGTGGGAGCCAGGCTTCTGCTTCCACGCTGGTTGGCCAGCAGATGGAGGCATCGCTCCACCGAAAAACTCTCTGCTTTGCCTTCAGCCAGGGATCGCCCAGCTCAGCTCTCTCTGCCTCAAGCAGAAACTCGAGGGTGCATCCAGCCTGCAGGAGGAAGAGTGCCTTTGCCTGAGCACTGCTATGCTGGGGCAGCTCCCTGAAGGCTTCCTGGGGCCTCCTCTCCCCTCACACAGTCATGCCATTCAGCCCACCCGGGGAGCAAAGGTGCCCCTCGGCAGGGCTCAGGGGACGGCCTATGTGTGTTTCCATGGCTGGGAAAGGGCAGATCCAGAAGCTGGGTGTGCACTTGGGAATGGGGCCTGATGGGCATAGCCGGCCTTCCCTGCTTGGGAAGCAGGAGATCTGGGGCCTCCGAGCTGCATGCCAATCCCCCTCCCTGGATGCCCCTCTTGCTTCTTCTCTGCTGCCAAGCCTCTCTCACCACACGTGCGTCTCATCGAAAGGAGCAGGCTGCTTGCCATTCTTTGCAAGGACCTCACCCCACAGGCCTCGTTTCCTCGAACGGGAGTGCACATTGACCCAGAGCCTCCAGAGGAGCTGCTGTCTCTCCAGCCACAAAGGCCTGCAGCCGAATCCATGGCAGCCTGCTGCATGGAGGGCTTCTATGGGAGAGTGCCATACATCCCAGGCGGGTGCTCCTTTGGCACACCGCTTTCCATGGGGAAACACTGTGTGTGCCAAGTGTCTCCTGTGTGCAGAAAATGTAGCCCCGGTGCCCGAGGTGCAGGGACTCCTCTTTGCACCCAGAGCAATGTGCTAGGCAGGCCTCCCATGCTGGGAGAGCCTCCACTTCCCCAACTGTGCAACTGCCTCAGGAACACATTTCTAGGGAGTGTGGGCCTGACAGGCAGGGCGGCCCGAGTGAGGAACGAGGATTGCAGGGGAAAGCCACTGCACTGAGCCTTGCCCCTGGAAGGCCTCGCTTCAAGGCTCTCAGCACCAGGCCCAGCCTGCAATGAGGCTGCAGCCTGGCCTCAAGTCCCAGGCTTGAACTGGGCACGGCTAGCTCGGAGCCCACCCCAGGCTCAGCCAGGCCTCCCTAAGGCCTGTGCTGGCCTAGGCCACTGCCAGCCAGCAGGACCTCGATGGAGCACAGTTCATTCGAGAAGGCCCCAGGGAGGTACCCGTGTGTCTCTTGCACTGCTCGGAAGCTGCAGGTTCGGAGGCTGTGTGTGCAGGTTGCCGTTGGGGCCTGAGGTCCAAACAGTCATAAGCCAACTTTCAAGCGGGACTCCTGCTGCCTCGTAGCTGCCTGCCACACACCCTGGCTGCCTGTGCTGTCTGCACTGCCGGCAGGCCTCTGGGGGCACAGGCCAGTCGAGGCCAAGAAACAAGGTGCTTGCTCTCCCCTTGCTAGGACCTCCTCCTTACAGCACTCTGGACCAGGGCACACATGGCCCTGGACCAGCAGCCTGCAAGGAAGCTGCTGCTTAGCCATCCACAAAGGCCTGCAGCCCTTGGCAGGGAGCCTTCTGCTAAGGACAGCTTTCCCACTCCCAAGCCTTGCAGGAGTTCCTGGAGGCTCAGGCCTGCAGCGTTTTCCATCACAGAGCACTGGGGACCCAAAGCCTCCCCTGCGGCTTCCGAGCACCCTGCAACCCACAGGCCCTTGGCACCCACTCTGTTGCCAGAGGCAAGTCCTAGGCAGGACTCTCGAGCTTGTAGAGCCAGAGGGTCTCCAGCTTGGAAGCCTGCTCAGGAGCTCAGTGGGAGCCAGGCTTCTGCTTCCACGCTGGTTGGCCAGCAGATGGAGGCATCGCTCCACCGAAAAACTCTCTGCTTTGCCTTCAGCCAGGGATCGCCCAGCTCAGCTCTCTCTGCCTCAAGCAGAAACTCGAGGGTGCATCCAGCCTGCAGGAGGAAGAGTGCCTTTGCCTGAGCACTGCTATGCTGGGGCAGCTCCCTGAAGGCTTCCTGGGGCCTCCTCTCCCCTCACACAGTCATGCCATTCAGCCCACCCGGGGAGCAAAGGTGCCCCTCGGCAGGGCTCAGGGGACGGCCTATGTGTGTTTCCATGGCTGGGAAAGGGCAGATCCAGAAGCTGGGTGTGCACTTGGGAATGGGGCCTGATGGGCATAGCCGGCCTTCCCTGCTTGGGAAGCAGGAGATCTGGGGCCTCCGAGCTGCATGCCAATCCCCCTCCCTGGATGCCCCTCTTGCTTCTTCTCTGCTGCCAAGCCTCTCTCACCACACGTGCGTCTCATCGAAAGGAGCAGGCTGCTTGCCATTCTTTGCAAGGACCTCACCCCACAGGCCTCGTTTCCTCGAACGGGAGTGCACATTGACCCAGAGCCTCCAGAGGAGCTGCTGTCTCTCCAGCCACAAAGGCCTGCAGCCGAATCCATGGCAGCCTGCTGCATGGAGGGCTTCTATGGGAGAGTGCCATACATCCCAGGCGGGTGCTCCTTTGGCACACCGCTTTCCATGGGGAAACACTGTGTGTGCCAAGTGTCTCCTGTGTGCAGAAAATGTAGCCCCGGTGCCCGAGGTGCAGGGACTCCTCTTTGCACCCAGAGCAATGTGCTAGGCAGGCCTCCCATGCTGGGAGAGCCTCCACTTCCCCAACTGTGCAACTGCCTCAGGAACACATTTCTAGGGAGTGTGGGCCTGACAGGCAGGGCGGCCCGAGTGAGGAACGAGGATTGCAGGGGAAAGCCACTGCACTGAGCCTTGCCCCTGGAAGGCCTCGCTTCAAGGCTCTCAGCACCAGGCCCAGCCTGCAATGAGGCTGCAGCCTGGCCTCAAGTCCCAGGCTTGAACTGGGCACGGCTAGCTCGGAGCCCACCCCAGGCTCAGCCAGGCCTCCCTAAGGCCTGTGCTGGCCTAGGCCACTGCCAGCCAGCAGGACCTCGATGGAGCACAGTTCATTCGAGAAGGCCCCAGGGAGGTACCCGTGTGTCTCTTGCACTGCTCGGAAGCTGCAGGTTCGGAGGCTGTGTGTGCAGGTTGCCGTTGGGGCCTGAGGTCCAAACAGTCATAAGCCAACTTTCAAGCGGGACTCCTGCTGCCTCGTAGCTGCCTGCCACACACCCTGGCTGCCTGTGCTGTCTGCACTGCCGGCAGGCCTCTGGGGGCACAGGCCAGTCGAGGCCAAGAAACAAGGTGCTTGCTCTCCCCTTGCTAGGACCTCCTCCTTACAGCACTCTGGACCAGGGCACACATGGCCCTGGACCAGCAGCCTGCAAGGAAGCTGCTGCTTAGCCATCCACAAAGGCCTGCAGCCCTTGGCAGGGAGCCTTCTGCTAAGGACAGCTTTCCCACTCCCAAGCCTTGCAGGAGTTCCTGGAGGCTCAGGCCTGCAGCGTTTTCCATCACAGAGCACTGGGGACCCAAAGCCTCCCCTGCGGCTTCCGAGCACCCTGCAACCCACAGGCCCTTGGCACCCACTCTGTTGCCAGAGGCAAGTCCTAGGCAGGACTCTCGAGCTTGTAGAGCCAGAGGGTCTCCAGCTTGGAAGCCTGCTCAGGAGCTCAGTGGGAGCCAGGCTTCTGCTTCCACGCTGGTTGGCCAGCAGATGGAGGCATCGCTCCACCGAAAAACTCTCTGCTTTGCCTTCAGCCAGGGATCGCCCAGCTCAGCTCTCTCTGCCTCAAGCAGAAACTCGAGGGTGCATCCAGCCTGCAGGAGGAAGAGTGCCTTTGCCTGAGCACTGCTATGCTGGGGCAGCTCCCTGAAGGCTTCCTGGGGCCTCCTCTCCCCTCACACAGTCATGCCATTCAGCCCACCCGGGGAGCAAAGGTGCCCCTCGGCAGGGCTCAGGGGACGGCCTATGTGTGTTTCCATGGCTGGGAAAGGGCAGATCCAGAAGCTGGGTGTGCACTTGGGAATGGGGCCTGATGGGCATAGCCGGCCTTCCCTGCTTGGGAAGCAGGAGATCTGGGGCCTCCGAGCTGCATGCCAATCCCCCTCCCTGGATGCCCCTCTTGCTTCTTCTCTGCTGCCAAGCCTCTCTCACCACACGTGCGTCTCATCGAAAGGAGCAGGCTGCTTGCCATTCTTTGCAAGGACCTCACCCCACAGGCCTCGTTTCCTCGAACGGGAGTGCACATTGACCCAGAGCCTCCAGAGGAGCTGCTGTCTCTCCAGCCACAAAGGCCTGCAGCCGAATCCATGGCAGCCTGCTGCATGGAGGGCTTCTATGGGAGAGTGCCATACATCCCAGGCGGGTGCTCCTTTGGCACACCGCTTTCCATGGGGAAACACTGTGTGTGCCAAGTGTCTCCTGTGTGCAGAAAATGTAGCCCCGGTGCCCGAGGTGCAGGGACTCCTCTTTGCACCCAGAGCAATGTGCTAGGCAGGCCTCCCATGCTGGGAGAGCCTCCACTTCCCCAACTGTGCAACTGCCTCAGGAACACATTTCTAGGGAGTGTGGGCCTGACAGGCAGGGCGGCCCGAGTGAGGAACGAGGATTGCAGGGGAAAGCCACTGCACTGAGCCTTGCCCCTGGAAGGCCTCGCTTCAAGGCTCTCAGCACCAGGCCCAGCCTGCAATGAGGCTGCAGCCTGGCCTCAAGTCCCAGGCTTGAACTGGGCACGGCTAGCTCGGAGCCCACCCCAGGCTCAGCCAGGCCTCCCTAAGGCCTGTGCTGGCCTAGGCCACTGCCAGCCAGCAGGACCTCGATGGAGCACAGTTCATTCGAGAAGGCCCCAGGGAGGTACCCGTGTGTCTCTTGCACTGCTCGGAAGCTGCAGGTTCGGAGGCTGTGTGTGCAGGTTGCCGTTGGGGCCTGAGGTCCAAACAGTCATAAGCCAACTTTCAAGCGGGACTCCTGCTGCCTCGTAGCTGCCTGCCACACACCCTGGCTGCCTGTGCTGTCTGCACTGCCGGCAGGCCTCTGGGGGCACAGGCCAGTCGAGGCCAAGAAACAAGGTGCTTGCTCTCCCCTTGCTAGGACCTCCTCCTTACAGCACTCTGGACCAGGGCACACATGGCCCTGGACCAGCAGCCTGCAAGGAAGCTGCTGCTTAGCCATCCACAAAGGCCTGCAGCCCTTGGCAGGGAGCCTTCTGCTAAGGACAGCTTTCCCACTCCCAAGCCTTGCAGGAGTTCCTGGAGGCTCAGGCCTGCAGCGTTTTCCATCACAGAGCACTGGGGACCCAAAGCCTCCCCTGCGGCTTCCGAGCACCCTGCAACCCACAGGCCCTTGGCACCCACTCTGTTGCCAGAGGCAAGTCCTAGGCAGGACTCTCGAGCTTGTAGAGCCAGAGGGTCTCCAGCTTGGAAGCCTGCTCAGGAGCTCAGTGGGAGCCAGGCTTCTGCTTCCACGCTGGTTGGCCAGCAGATGGAGGCATCGCTCCACCGAAAAACTCTCTGCTTTGCCTTCAGCCAGGGATCGCCCAGCTCAGCTCTCTCTGCCTCAAGCAGAAACTCGAGGGTGCATCCAGCCTGCAGGAGGAAGAGTGCCTTTGCCTGAGCACTGCTATGCTGGGGCAGCTCCCTGAAGGCTTCCTGGGGCCTCCTCTCCCCTCACACAGTCATGCCATTCAGCCCACCCGGGGAGCAAAGGTGCCCCTCGGCAGGGCTCAGGGGACGGCCTATGTGTGTTTCCATGGCTGGGAAAGGGCAGATCCAGAAGCTGGGTGTGCACTTGGGAATGGGGCCTGATGGGCATAGCCGGCCTTCCCTGCTTGGGAAGCAGGAGATCTGGGGCCTCCGAGCTGCATGCCAATCCCCCTCCCTGGATGCCCCTCTTGCTTCTTCTCTGCTGCCAAGCCTCTCTCACCACACGTGCGTCTCATCGAAAGGAGCAGGCTGCTTGCCATTCTTTGCAAGGACCTCACCCCACAGGCCTCGTTTCCTCGAACGGGAGTGCACATTGACCCAGAGCCTCCAGAGGAGCTGCTGTCTCTCCAGCCACAAAGGCCTGCAGCCGAATCCATGGCAGCCTGCTGCATGGAGGGCTTCTATGGGAGAGTGCCATACATCCCAGGCGGGTGCTCCTTTGGCACACCGCTTTCCATGGGGAAACACTGTGTGTGCCAAGTGTCTCCTGTGTGCAGAAAATGTAGCCCCGGTGCCCGAGGTGCAGGGACTCCTCTTTGCACCCAGAGCAATGTGCTAGGCAGGCCTCCCATGCTGGGAGAGCCTCCACTTCCCCAACTGTGCAACTGCCTCAGGAACACATTTCTAGGGAGTGTGGGCCTGACAGGCAGGGCGGCCCGAGTGAGGAACGAGGATTGCAGGGGAAAGCCACTGCACTGAGCCTTGCCCCTGGAAGGCCTCGCTTCAAGGCTCTCAGCACCAGGCCCAGCCTGCAATGAGGCTGCAGCCTGGCCTCAAGTCCCAGGCTTGAACTGGGCACGGCTAGCTCGGAGCCCACCCCAGGCTCAGCCAGGCCTCCCTAAGGCCTGTGCTGGCCTAGGCCACTGCCAGCCAGCAGGACCTCGATGGAGCACAGTTCATTCGAGAAGGCCCCAGGGAGGTACCCGTGTGTCTCTTGCACTGCTCGGAAGCTGCAGGTTCGGAGGCTGTGTGTGCAGGTTGCCGTTGGGGCCTGAGGTCCAAACAGTCATAAGCCAACTTTCAAGCGGGACTCCTGCTGCCTCGTAGCTGCCTGCCACACACCCTGGCTGCCTGTGCTGTCTGCACTGCCGGCAGGCCTCTGGGGGCACAGGCCAGTCGAGGCCAAGAAACAAGGTGCTTGCTCTCCCCTTGCTAGGACCTCCTCCTTACAGCACTTTGGACCAGGGCACACATGCCCCTGGACCAGCAGCCTGCAAGGAAGCTGCTGCTTAGCCATCCACAAAGGCCTGCAGCCCTTGGCAGGGAGCCTTCTGCTAAGGACAGCTTTCCCACTCCCAAGCCTTGCAGGAGTTCCTGGAGGCTCAGGCCTGCAGCGTTTTCCATCACAGAGCACTGGGGACCCAAAGCCTCCCCTGCGGCTTCCGAGCACCCTGCAACCCACAGGCCCTTGGCACCCACTCTGTTGCCAGAGGCAAGTCCTAGGCAGGACTCTCGAGCTTGTAGAGCCAGAGGGTCTCCAGCTTGGAAGCCTGCTCAGGAGCTCAGTGGGAGCCAGGCTTCTGCTTCCACGCTGGTTGGCCAGCAGATGGAGGCATCGCTCCACCGAAAAACTCTCTGCTTTGCCTTCAGCCAGGGATCGCCCAGCTCAGCTCTCTCTGCCTCAAGCAGAAACTCGAGGGTGCATCCAGCCTGCAGGAGGAAGAGTGCCTTTGCCTGAGCACTGCTATGCTGGGGCAGCTCCCTGAAGGCTTCCTGGGGCCTCCTCTCCCCTCACACAGTCATGCCATTCAGCCCACCCGGGGAGCAAAGGTGCCCCTCGGCAGGGCTCAGGGGACGGCCTATGTGTGTTTCCATGGCTGGGAAAGGGCAGATCCAGAAGCTGGGTGTGCACTTGGGAATGGGGCCTGATGGGCATAGCCGGCCTTCCCTGCTTGGGAAGCAGGAGATCTGGGGCCTCCGAGCTGCATGCCAATCCCCCTCCCTGGATGCCCCTCTTGCTTCTTCTCTGCTGCCAAGCCTCTCTCACCACACGTGCGTCTCATCGAAAGGAGCAGGCTGCTTGCCATTCTTTGCAAGGACCTCACCCCACAGGCCTCGTTTCCTCGAACGGGAGTGCACATTGACCCAGAGCCTCCAGAGGAGCTGCTGTCTCTCCAGCCACAAAGGCCTGCAGCCGAATCCATGGCAGCCTGCTGCATGGAGGGCTTCTATGGGAGAGTGCCATACATCCCAGGCGGGTGCTCCTTTGGCACACCGCTTTCCATGGGGAAACACTGTGTGTGCCAAGTGTCTCCTGTGTGCAGAAAATGTAGCCCCGGTGCCCGAGGTGCAGGGACTCCTCTTTGCACCCAGAGCAATGTGCTAGGCAGGCCTCCCATGCTGGGAGAGCCTCCACTTCCCCAACTGTGCAACTGCCTCAGGAACACATTTCTAGGGAGTGTGGGCCTGACAGGCAGGGCGGCCCGAGTGAGGAACGAGGATTGCAGGGGAAAGCCACTGCACTGAGCCTTGCCCCTGGAAGGCCTCGCTTCAAGGCTCTCAGCACCAGGCCCAGCCTGCAATGAGGCTGCAGCCTGGCCTCAAGTCCCAGGCTTGAACTGGGCACGGCTAGCTCGGAGCCCACCCCAGGCTCAGCCAGGCCTCCCTAAGGCCTGTGCTGGCCTAGGCCACTGCCAGCCAGCAGGACCTCGATGGAGCACAGTTCATTCGAGAAGGCCCCAGGGAGGTACCCGTGTGTCTCTTGCACTGCTCGGAAGCTGCAGGTTCGGAGGCTGTGTGTGCAGGTTGCCGTTGGGGCCTGAGGTCCAAACAGTCATAAGCCAACTTTCAAGCGGGACTCCTGCTGCCTCGTAGCTGCCTGCCACACACCCTGGCTGCCTGTGCTGTCTGCACTGCCGGCAGGCCTCTGGGGGCACAGGCCAGTCGAGGCCAAGAAACAAGGTGCTTGCTCTCCCCTTGCTAGGACCTCCTCCTTACAGCACTCTGGACCAGGGCACACATGCCCCTGGACCAGCAGCCTGCAAGGAAGCTGCTGCTTAGCCATCCACAAAGGCCTGCAGCCCTTGGCAGGGAGCCTTCTGCTAAGGACAGCTTTCCCACTCCCAAGCCTTGCAGGAGTTCCTGGAGGCTCAGGCCTGCAGCGTTTTCCATCACAGAGCACTGGGGACCCAAAGCCTCCCCTGCGGCTTCCGAGCACCCTGCAACCCACAGGCCCTTGGCACCCACTCTGTTGCCAGAGGCAAGTCCTAGGCAGGACTCTCGAGCTTGTAGAGCCAGAGGGTCTCCAGCTTGGAAGCCTGCTCAGGAGCTCAGTGGGAGCCAGGCTTCTGCTTCCACGCTGGTTGGCCAGCAGATGGAGGCATTGCTCCACCGAAAAACTCTCTGCTTTGCCTTCAGCCAGGGATCGCCCAGCTCAGCTCTCTCTGCCTCAAGCAGAAACTCGAGGGTGCATCCAGCCTGCAGGAGGAAGAGTGCCTTTGCCTGAGCACTGCTATGCTGGGGCAGCTCCCTGAAGGCTTCCTGGGGCCTCCTCTCCCCTCACACAGTCATGCCATTCAGCCCACCCGGGGAGCAAAGGTGCCCCTCGGCAGGGCTCAGGGGACGGCCTATGTGTGTTTCCATGGCTGGGAAAGGGCAGATCCAGAAGCTGGGTGTGCACTTGGGAATGGGGCCTGATGGGCATAGCCGGCCTTCCCTGCTTGGGAAGCAGGAGATCTGGGGCCTCCGAGCTGCATGCCAATCCCCCTCCCTGGATGCCCCTCTTGCTTCTTCTCTGCTGCCAAGCCTCTCTCACCACACGTGCGTCTCATCGAAAGGAGCAGGCTGCTTGCCATTCTTTGCAAGGACCTCACCCCACAGGCCTCGTTTCCTCGAACGGGAGTGCACATTGACCCAGAGCCTCCAGAGGAGCTGCTGTCTCTCCAGCCACAAAGGCCTGCAGCCGAATCCATGGCAGCCTGCTGCATGGAGGGCTTCTATGGGAGAGTGCCATACATCCCAGGCGGGTGCTCCTTTGGCACACCGCTTTCCATGGGGAAACACTGTGTGTGCCAAGTGTCTCCTGTGTGCAGAAAATGTAGCCCCGGTGCCCGAGGTGCAGGGACTCCTCTTTGCACCCAGAGCAATGTGCTAGGCAGGCCTCCCATGCTGGGAGAGCCTCCACTTCCCCAACTGTGCAACTGCCTCAGGAACACATTTCTAGGGAGTGTGGGCCTGACAGGCAGGGCGGCCCGAGTGAGGAACGAGGATTGCAGGGGAAAGCCACTGCACTGAGCCTTGCCCCTGGAAGGCCTCGCTTCAAGGCTCTCAGCACCAGGCCCAGCCTGCAATGAGGCTGCAGCCTGGCCTCAAGTCCCAGGCTTGAACTGGGCACGGCTAGCTCGGAGCCCACCCCAGGCTCAGCCAGGCCTCCCTAAGGCCTGTGCTGGCCTAGGCCACTGCCAGCCAGCAGGACCTCGATGGAGCACAGTTCATTCGAGAAGGCCCCAGGGAGGTACCCGTGTGTCTCTTGCACTGCTCGGAAGCTGCAGGTTCGGAGGCTGTGTGTGCAGGTTGCCGTTGGGGCCTGAGGTCCAAACAGTCATAAGCCAACTTTCAAGCGGGACTCCTGCTGCCTCGTAGCTGCCTGCCACACACCCTGGCTGCCTGTGCTGTCTGCACTGCCGGCAGGCCTCTGGGGGCACAGGCCAGTCGAGGCCAAGAAACAAGGTGCTTGCTCTCCCCTTGCTAGGACCTCCTCCTTACAGCACTCTGGACCAGGGCACACATGGCCCTGGACCAGCAGCCTGCAAGGAAGCTGCTGCTTAGCCATCCACAAAGGCCTGCAGCCCTTGGCAGGGAGCCTTCTGCTAAGGACAGCTTTCCCACTCCCAAGCCTTGCAGGAGTTCCTGGAGGCTCAGGCCTGCAGCGTTTTCCATCACAGAGCACTGGGGACCCAAAGCCTCCCCTGCGGCTTCCGAGCACCCTGCAACCCACAGGCCCTTGGCACCCACTCTGTTGCCAGAGGCAAGTCCTAGGCAGGACTCTCGAGCTTGTAGAGCCAGAGGGTCTCCAGCTTGGAAGCCTGCTCAGGAGCTCAGTGGGAGCCAGGCTTCTGCTTCCACGCTGGTTGGCCAGCAGATGGAGGCATCGCTCCACCGAAAAACTCTCTGCTTTGCCTTCAGCCAGGGATCGCCCAGCTCAGCTCTCTCTGCCTCAAGCAGAAACTCGAGGGTGCATCCAGCCTGCAGGAGGAAGAGTGCCTTTGCCTGAGCACTGCTATGCTGGGGCAGCTCCCTGAAGGCTTCCTGGGGCCTCCTCTCCCCTCACACAGTCATGCCATTCAGCCCACCCGGGGAGCAAAGGTGCCCCTCGGCAGGGCTCAGGGGACGGCCTATGTGTGTTTCCATGGCTGGGAAAGGGCAGATCCAGAAGCTGGGTGTGCACTTGGGAATGGGGCCTGATGGGCATAGCCGGCCTTCCCTGCTTGGGAAGCAGGAGATCTGGGGCCTCCGAGCTGCATGCCAATCCCCCTCCCTGGATGCCCCTCTTGCTTCTTCTCTGCTGCCAAGCCTCTCTCACCACACGTGCGTCTCATCGAAAGGAGCAGGCTGCTTGCCATTCTTTGCAAGGACCTCACCCCACAGGCCTCGTTTCCTCGAACGGGAGTGCACATTGACCCAGAGCCTCCAGAGGAGCTGCTGTCTCTCCAGCCACAAAGGCCTGCAGCCGAATCCATGGCAGCCTGCTGCATGGAGGGCTTCTATGGGAGAGTGCCATACATCCCAGGCGGGTGCTCCTTTGGCACACCGCTTTCCATGGGGAAACACTGTGTGTGCCAAGTGTCTCCTGTGTGCAGAAAATGTAGCCCCGGTGCCCGAGGTGCAGGGACTCCTCTTTGCACCCAGAGCAATGTGCTAGGCAGGCCTCCCATGCTGGGAGAGCCTCCACTTCCCCAACTGTGCAACTGCCTCAGGAACACATTTCTAGGGAGTGTGGGCCTGACAGGCAGGGCGGCCCGAGTGAGGAACGAGGATTGCAGGGGAAAGCCACTGCACTGAGCCTTGCCCCTGGAAGGCCTCGCTTCAAGGCTCTCAGCACCAGGCCCAGCCTGCAATGAGGCTGCAGCCTGGCCTCAAGTCCCAGGCTTGAACTGGGCACGGCTAGCTCGGAGCCCACCCCAGGCTCAGCCAGGCCTCCCTAAGGCCTGTGCTGGCCTAGGCCACTGCCAGCCAGCAGGACCTCGATGGAGCACAGTTCATTCGAGAAGGCCCCAGGGAGGTACCCGTGTGTCTCTTGCACTGCTCGGAAGCTGCAGGTTCGGAGGCTGTGTGTGCAGGTTGCCGTTGGGGCCTGAGGTCCAAACAGTCATAAGCCAACTTTCAAGCGGGACTCCTGCTGCCTCGTAGCTGCCTGCCACACACCCTGGCTGCCTGTGCTGTCTGCACTGCCGGCAGGCCTCTGGGGGCACAGGCCAGTCGAGGCCAAGAAACAAGGTGCTTGCTCTCCCCTTGCTAGGACCTCCTCCTTACAGCACTCTGGACCAGGGCACACATGCCCCTGGACCAGCAGCCTGCAAGGAAGCTGCTGCTTAGCCATCCACAAAGGCCTGCAGCCCTTGGCAGGGAGCCTTCTGCTAAGGACAGCTTTCCCACTCCCAAGCCTTGCAGGAGTTCCTGGAGGCTCAGGCCTGCAGCGTTTTCCATCACAGAGCACTGGGGACCCAAAGCCTCCCCTGCGGCTTCCGAGCACCCTGCAACCCACAGGCCCTTGGCACCCACTCTGTTGCCAGAGGCAAGTCCTAGGCAGGACTCTCGAGCTTGTAGAGCCAGAGGGTCTCCAGCTTGGAAGCCTGCTCAGGAGCTCAGTGGGAGCCAGGCTTCTGCTTCCACGCTGGTTGGCCAGCAGATGGAGGCATCGCTCCACCGAAAAACTCTCTGCTTTGCCTTCAGCCAGGGATCGCCCAGCTCAGCTCTCTCTGCCTCAAGCAGAAACTCGAGGGTGCATCCAGCCTGCAGGAGGAAGAGTGCCTTTGCCTGAGCACTGCTATGCTGGGGCAGCTCCCTGAAGGCTTCCTGGGGCCTCCTCTCCCCTCACACAGTCATGCCATTCAGCCCACCCGGGGAGCAAAGGTGCCCCTCGGCAGGGCTCAGGGGACGGCCTATGTGTGTTTCCATGGCTGGGAAAGGGCAGATCCAGAAGCTGGGTGTGCACTTGGGAATGGGGCCTGATGGGCATAGCCGGCCTTCCCTGCTTGGGAAGCAGGAGATCTGGGGCCTCCGAGCTGCATGCCAATCCCCCTCCCTGGATGCCCCTCTTGCTTCTTCTCTGCTGCCAAGCCTCTCTCACCACACGTGCGTCTCATCGAAAGGAGCAGGCTGCTTGCCATTCTTTGCAAGGACCTCACCCCACAGGCCTCGTTTCCTCGAACGGGAGTGCACATTGACCCAGAGCCTCCAGAGGAGCTGCTGTCTCTCCAGCCACAAAGGCCTGCAGCCGAATCCATGGCAGCCTGCTGCATGGAGGGCTTCTATGGGAGAGTGCCATACATCCCAGGCGGGTGCTCCTTTGGCACACCGCTTTCCATGGGGAAACACTGTGTGTGCCAAGTGTCTCCTGTGTGCAGAAAATGTAGCCCCGGTGCCCGAGGTGCAGGGACTCCTCTTTGCACCCAGAGCAATGTGCTAGGCAGGCCTCCCATGCTGGGAGAGCCTCCACTTCCCCAACTGTGCAACTGCCTCAGGAACACATTTCTAGGGAGTGTGGGCCTGACAGGCAGGGCGGCCCGAGTGAGGAACGAGGATTGCAGGGGAAAGCCACTGCACTGAGCCTTGCCCCTGGAAGGCCTCGCTTCAAGGCTCTCAGCACCAGGCCCAGCCTGCAATGAGGCTGCAGCCTGGCCTCAAGTCCCAGGCTTGAACTGGGCACGGCTAGCTCGGAGCCCACCCCAGGCTCAGCCAGGCCTCCCTAAGGCCTGTGCTGGCCTAGGCCACTGCCAGCCAGCAGGACCTCGATGGAGCACAGTTCATTCGAGAAGGCCCCAGGGAGGTACCCGTGTGTCTCTTGCACTGCTCGGAAGCTGCAGGTTCGGAGGCTGTGTGTGCAGGTTGCCGTTGGGGCCTGAGGTCCAAACAGTCATAAGCCAACTTTCAAGCGGGACTCCTGCTGCCTCGTAGCTGCCTGCCACACACCCTGGCTGCCTGTGCTGTCTGCACTGCCGGCAGGCCTCTGGGGGCACAGGCCAGTCGAGGCCAAGAAACAAGGTGCTTGCTCTCCCCTTGCTAGGACCTCCTCCTTACAGCACTCTGGACCAGGGCACACATGCCCCTGGACCAGCAGCCTGCAAGGAAGCTGCTGCTTAGCCATCCACAAAGGCCTGCAGCCCTTGGCAGGGAGCCTTCTGCTAAGGACAGCTTTCCCACTCCCAAGCCTTGCAGGAGTTCCTGGAGGCTCAGGCCTGCAGCGTTTTCCATCACAGAGCACTGGGGACCCAAAGCCTCCCCTGCGGCTTCCGAGCACCCTGCAACCCACAGGCCCTTGGCACCCACTCTGTTGCCAGAGGCAAGTCCTAGGCAGGACTCTCGAGCTTGTAGAGCCAGAGGGTCTCCAGCTTGGAAGCCTGCTCAGGAGCTCAGTGGGAGCCAGGCTTCTGCTTCCACGCTGGTTGGCCAGCAGATGGAGGCATCGCTCCACCGAAAAACTCTCTGCTTTGCCTTCAGCCAGGGATCGCCCAGCTCAGCTCTCTCTGCCTCAAGCAGAAACTCGAGGGTGCATCCAGCCTGCAGGAGGAAGAGTGCCTTTGCCTGAGCACTGCTATGCTGGGGCAGCTCCCTGAAGGCTTCCTGGGGCCTCCTCTCCCCTCACACAGTCATGCCATTCAGCCCACCCGGGGAGCAAAGGTGCCCCTCGGCAGGGCTCAGGGGACGGCCTATGTGTGTTTCCATGGCTGGGAAAGGGCAGATCCAGAAGCTGGGTGTGCACTTGGGAATGGGGCCTGATGGGCATAGCCGGCCTTCCCTGCTTGGGAAGCAGGAGATCTGGGGCCTCCGAGCTGCATGCCAATCCCCCTCCCTGGATGCCCCTCTTGCTTCTTCTCTGCTGCCAAGCCTCTCTCACCACACGTGCGTCTCATCGAAAGGAGCAGGCTGCTTGCCATTCTTTGCAAGGACCTCACCCCACAGGCCTCGTTTCCTCGAACGGGAGTGCACATTGACCCAGAGCCTCCAGAGGAGCTGCTGTCTCTCCAGCCACAAAGGCCTGCAGCCGAATCCATGGCAGCCTGCTGCATGGAGGGCTTCTATGGGAGAGTGCCATACATCCCAGGCGGGTGCTCCTTTGGCACACCGCTTTCCATGGGGAAACACTGTGTGTGCCAAGTGTCTCCTGTGTGCAGAAAATGTAGCCCCGGTGCCCGAGGTGCAGGGACTCCTCTTTGCACCCAGAGCAATGTGCTAGGCAGGCCTCCCATGCTGGGAGAGCCTCCACTTCCCCAACTGTGCAACTGCCTCAGGAACACATTTCTAGGGAGTGTGGGCCTGACAGGCAGGGCGGCCCGAGTGAGGAACGAGGATTGCAGGGGAAAGCCACTGCACTGAGCCTTGCCCCTGGAAGGCCTCGCTTCAAGGCTCTCAGCACCAGGCCCAGCCTGCAATGAGGCTGCAGCCTGGCCTCAAGTCCCAGGCTTGAACTGGGCACGGCTAGCTCGGAGCCCACCCCAGGCTCAGCCAGGCCTCCCTAAGGCCTGTGCTGGCCTAGGCCACTGCCAGCCAGCAGGACCTCGATGGAGCACAGTTCATTCGAGAAGGCCCCAGGGAGGTACCCGTGTGTCTCTTGCACTGCTCGGAAGCTGCAGGTTCGGAGGCTGTGTGTGCAGGTTGCCGTTGGGGCCTGAGGTCCAAACAGTCATAAGCCAACTTTCAAGCGGGACTCCTGCTGCCTCGTAGCTGCCTGCCACACACCCTGGCTGCCTGTGCTGTCTGCACTGCCGGCAGGCCTCTGGGGGCACAGGCCAGTCGAGGCCAAGAAACAAGGTGCTTGCTCTCCCCTTGCTAGGACCTCCTCCTTACAGCACTCTGGACCAGGGCACACATGGCCCTGGACCAGCAGCCTGCAAGGAAGCTGCTGCTTAGCCATCCACAAAGGCCTGCAGCCCTTGGCAGGGAGCCTTCTGCTAAGGACAGCTTTCCCACTCCCAAGCCTTGCAGGAGTTCCTGGAGGCTCAGGCCTGCAGCGTTTTCCATCACAGAGCACTGGGGACCCAAAGCCTCCCCTGCGGCTTCCGAGCACCCTGCAACCCACAGGCCCTTGGCACCCACTCTGTTGCCAGAGGCAAGTCCTAGGCAGGACTCTCGAGCTTGTAGAGCCAGAGGGTCTCCAGCTTGGAAGCCTGCTCAGGAGCTCAGTGGGAGCCAGGCTTCTGCTTCCACGCTGGTTGGCCAGCAGATGGAGGCATCGCTCCACCGAAAAACTCTCTGCTTTGCCTTCAGCCAGGGATCGCCCAGCTCAGCTCTCTCTGCCTCAAGCAGAAACTCGAGGGTGCATCCAGCCTGCAGGAGGAAGAGTGCCTTTGCCTGAGCACTGCTATGCTGGGGCAGCTCCCTGAAGGCTTCCTGGGGCCTCCTCTCCCCTCACACAGTCATGCCATTCAGCCCACCCGGGGAGCAAAGGTGCCCCTCGGCAGGGCTCAGGGGACGGCCTATGTGTGTTTCCATGGCTGGGAAAGGGCAGATCCAGAAGCTGGGTGTGCACTTGGGAATGGGGCCTGATGGGCATAGCCGGCCTTCCCTGCTTGGGAAGCAGGAGATCTGGGGCCTCCGAGCTGCATGCCAATCCCCCTCCCTGGATGCCCCTCTTGCTTCTTCTCTGCTGCCAAGCCTCTCTCACCACACGTGCGTCTCATCGAAAGGAGCAGGCTGCTTGCCATTCTTTGCAAGGACCTCACCCCACAGGCCTCGTTTCCTCGAACGGGAGTGCACATTGACCCAGAGCCTCCAGAGGAGCTGCTGTCTCTCCAGCCACAAAGGCCTGCAGCCGAATCCATGGCAGCCTGCTGCATGGAGGGCTTCTATGGGAGAGTGCCATACATCCCAGGCGGGTGCTCCTTTGGCACACCGCTTTCCATGGGGAAACACTGTGTGTGCCAAGTGTCTCCTGTGTGCAGAAAATGTAGCCCCGGTGCCCGAGGTGCAGGGACTCCTCTTTGCACCCAGAGCAATGTGCTAGGCAGGCCTCCCATGCTGGGAGAGCCTCCACTTCCCCAACTGTGCAACTGCCTCAGGAACACATTTCTAGGGAGTGTGGGCCTGACAGGCAGGGCGGCCCGAGTGAGGAACGAGGATTGCAGGGGAAAGCCACTGCACTGAGCCTTGCCCCTGGAAGGCCTCGCTTCAAGGCTCTCAGCACCAGGCCCAGCCTGCAATGAGGCTGCAGCCTGGCCTCAAGTCCCAGGCTTGAACTGGGCACGGCTAGCTCGGAGCCCACCCCAGGCTCAGCCAGGCCTCCCTAAGGCCTGTGCTGGCCTAGGCCACTGCCAGCCAGCAGGACCTCGATGGAGCACAGTTCATTCGAGAAGGCCCCAGGGAGGTACCCGTGTGTCTCTTGCACTGCTCGGAAGCTGCAGGTTCGGAGGCTGTGTGTGCAGGTTGCCGTTGGGGCCTGAGGTCCAAACAGTCATAAGCCAACTTTCAAGCGGGACTCCTGCTGCCTCGTAGCTGCCTGCCACGGTGCCTGCTGTCTGCACTGCCGGCAGGCCTCTGGGGGCACAGGCCAGTCGAGGCCAAGAAACAAGGTGCTTGCTCTCCCCTTGCTAGGACCTCCTCCTTACAGCACTCTGGACCAGGGCACACATGCCCCTGGACCAGCAGCCTGCAAGGAAGCTGCTGCTTAGCCATCCACAAAGGCCTGCAGCCCTTGGCAGGGAGCCTTCTGCTAAGGACAGCTTTCCCACTCCCAAGCCTTGCAGGAGTTCCTGGAGGCTCAGGCCTGCAGCGTTTTCCATCACAGAGCACTGGGGACCCAAAGCCTCCCCTGCGGCTTCCGAGCACCCTGCAACCCACAGGCCCTTGGCACCCACTCTGTTGCCAGAGGCAAGTCCTAGGCAGGACTCTCGAGCTTGTAGAGCCAGAGGGTCTCCAGCTTGGAAGCCTGCTCAGGAGCTCAGTGGGAGCCAGGCTTCTGCTTCCACGCTGGTTGGCCAGCAGATGGAGGCATCGCTCCACCGAAAAACTCTCTGCTTTGCCTTCAGCCAGGGATCGCCCAGCTCAGCTCTCTCTGCCTCAAGCAGAAACTCGAGGGTGCATCCAGCCTGCAGGAGGAAGAGTGCCTTTGCCTGAGCACTGCTATGCTGGGGCAGCTCCCTGAAGGCTTCCTGGGGCCTCCTCTCCCCTCACACAGTCATGCCATTCAGCCCACCCGGGGAGCAAAGGTGCCCCTCGGCAGGGCTCAGGGGACGGCCTATGTGTGTTTCCATGGCTGGGAAAGGGCAGATCCAGAAGCTGGGTGTGCACTTGGGAATGGGGCCTGATGGGCATAGCCGGCCTTCCCTGCTTGGGAAGCAGGAGATCTGGGGCCTCCGAGCTGCATGCCAATCCCCCTCCCTGGATGCCCCTCTTGCTTCTTCTCTGCTGCCAAGCCTCTCTCACCACACGTGCGTCTCATCGAAAGGAGCAGGCTGCTTGCCATTCTTTGCAAGGACCTCACCCCACAGGCCTCGTTTCCTCGAACGGGAGTGCACATTGACCCAGAGCCTCCAGAGGAGCTGCTGTCTCTCCAGCCACAAAGGCCTGCAGCCGAATCCATGGCAGCCTGCTGCATGGAGGGCTTCTATGGGAGAGTGCCATACATCCCAGGCGGGTGCTCCTTTGGCACACCGCTTTCCATGGGGAAACACTGTGTGTGCCAAGTGTCTCCTGTGTGCAGAAAATGTAGCCCCGGTGCCCGAGGTGCAGGGACTCCTCTTTGCACCCAGAGCAATGTGCTAGGCAGGCCTCCCATGCTGGGAGAGCCTCCACTTCCCCAACTGTGCAACTGCCTCAGGAACACATTTCTAGGGAGTGTGGGCCTGACAGGCAGGGCGGCCCGAGTGAGGAACGAGGATTGCAGGGGAAAGCCACTGCACTGAGCCTTGCCCCTGGAAGGCCTCGCTTCAAGGCTCTCAGCACCAGGCCCAGCCTGCAGTGAGGCTGCAGCCTGGCCTCAAGTCCCAGGCTTGAACTGGGCACGGCTAGCTCGGAGCCCACCCCAGGCTCAGCCAGGCCTCCCTAAGGCCTGTGCTGGCCTAGGCCACTGCCAGCCAGCAGGACCTCGATGGAGCACAGTTCATTCGAGAAGGCCCCAGGGAGGTACCCGTGTGTCTCTTGCACTGCTCGGAAGCTGCAGGTTCGGAGGCTGTGTGTGCAGGTTGCCGTTGGGGCCTGAGGTCCAAACAGTCATAAGCCAACTTTCAAGCGGGACTCCTGCTGCCTCGTAGCTGCCTGCCACACACCCTGGCTGCCTGTGCTGTCTGCACTGCCGGCAGGCCTCTGGGGGCACAGGCCAGTCGAGGCCAAGAAACAAGGTGCTTGCTCTCCCCTTGCTAGGACCTCCTCCTTACAGCACTCTGGACCAGGGCACACATGGCCCTGGACCAGCAGCCTGCAAGGAAGCTGCTGCTTAGCCATCCACAAAGGCCTGCAGCCCTTGGCAGGGAGCCTTCTGCTAAGGACAGCTTTCCCACTCCCAAGCCTTGCAGGAGTTCCTGGAGGCTCAGGCCTGCAGCGTTTTCCATCACAGAGCACTGGGGACCCAAAGCCTCCCCTGCGGCTTCCGAGCACCCTGCAACCCACAGGCCCTTGGCACCCACTCTGTTGCCAGAGGCAAGTCCTAGGCAGGACTCTCGAGCTTGTAGAGCCAGAGGGTCTCCAGCTTGGAAGCCTGCTCAGGAGCTCAGTGGGAGCCAGGCTTCTGCTTCCACGCTGGTTGGCCAGCAGATGGAGGCATCGCTCCACCGAAAAACTCTCTGCTTTGCCTTCAGCCAGGGATCGCCCAGCTCAGCTCTCTCTGCCTCAAGCAGAAACTCGAGGGTGCATCCAGCCTGCAGGAGGAAGAGTGCCTTTGCCTGAGCACTGCTATGCTGGGGCAGCTCCCTGAAGGCTTCCTGGGGCCTCCTCTCCCCTCACACAGTCATGCCATTCAGCCCACCCGGGGAGCAAAGGTGCCCCTCGGCAGGGCTCAGGGGACGGCCTATGTGTGTTTCCATGGCTGGGAAAGGGCAGATCCAGAAGCTGGGTGTGCACTTGGGAATGGGGCCTGATGGGCATAGCCGGCCTTCCCTGCTTGGGAAGCAGGAGATCTGGGGCCTCCGAGCTGCATGCCAATCCCCCTCCCTGGATGCCCCTCTTGCTTCTTCTCTGCTGCCAAGCCTCTCTCACCACACGTGCGTCTCATCGAAAGGAGCAGGCTGCTTGCCATTCTTTGCAAGGACCTCACCCCACAGGCCTCGTTTCCTCGAACGGGAGTGCACATTGACCCAGAGCCTCCAGAGGAGCTGCTGTCTCTCCAGCCACAAAGGCCTGCAGCCGAATCCATGGCAGCCTGCTGCATGGAGGGCTTCTATGGGAGAGTGCCATACATCCCAGGCGGGTGCTCCTTTGGCACACCGCTTTCCATGGGGAAACACTGTGTGTGCCAAGTGTCTCCTGTGTGCAGAAAATGTAGCCCCGGTGCCCGAGGTGCAGGGACTCCTCTTTGCACCCAGAGCAATGTGCTAGGCAGGCCTCCCATGCTGGGAGAGCCTCCACTTCCCCAACTGTGCAACTGCCTCAGGAACACATTTCTAGGGAGTGTGGGCCTGACAGGCAGGGCGGCCCGAGTGAGGAACGAGGATTGCAGGGGAAAGCCACTGCACTGAGCCTTGCCCCTGGAAGGCCTCGCTTCAAGGCTCTCAGCACCAGGCCCAGCCTGCAATGAGGCTGCAGCCTGGCCTCAAGTCCCAGGCTTGAACTGGGCACGGCTAGCTCGGAGCCCACCCCAGGCTCAGCCAGGCCTCCCTAAGGCCTGTGCTGGCCTAGGCCACTGCCAGCCAGCAGGACCTCGATGGAGCACAGTTCATTCGAGAAGGCCCCAGGGAGGTACCCGTGTGTCTCTTGCACTGCTCGGAAGCTGCAGGTTCGGAGGCTGTGTGTGCAGGTTGCCGTTGGGGCCTGAGGTCCAAACAGTCATAAGCCAACTTTCAAGCGGGACTCCTGCTGCCTCGTAGCTGCCTGCCACACACCCTGGCTGCCTGTGCTGTCTGCACTGCCGGCAGGCCTCTGGGGGCACAGGCCAGTCGAGGCCAAGAAACAAGGTGCTTGCTCTCCCCTTGCTAGGACCTCCTCCTTACAGCACTCTGGACCAGGGCACACATGGCCCTGGACCAGCAGCCTGCAAGGAAGCTGCTGCTTAGCCATCCACAAAGGCCTGCAGCCCTTGGCAGGGAGCCTTCTGCTAAGGACAGCTTTCCCACTCCCAAGCCTTGCAGGAGTTCCTGGAGGCTCAGGCCTGCAGCGTTTTCCATCACAGAGCACTGGGGACCCAAAGCCTCCCCTGCGGCTTCCGAGCACCCTGCAACCCACAGGCCCTTGGCACCCACTCTGTTGCCAGAGGCAAGTCCTAGGCAGGACTCTCGAGCTTGTAGAGCCAGAGGGTCTCCAGCTTGGAAGCCTGCTCAGGAGCTCAGTGGGAGCCAGGCTTCTGCTTCCACGCTGGTTGGCCAGCAGATGGAGGCATCGCTCCACCGAAAAACTCTCTGCTTTGCCTTCAGCCAGGGATCGCCCAGCTCAGCTCTCTCTGCCTCAAGCAGAAACTCGAGGGTGCATCCAGCCTGCAGGAGGAAGAGTGCCTTTGCCTGAGCACTGCTATGCTGGGGCAGCTCCCTGAAGGCTTCCTGGGGCCTCCTCTCCCCTCACACAGTCATGCCATTCAGCCCACCCGGGGAGCAAAGGTGCCCCTCGGCAGGGCTCAGGGGACGGCCTATGTGTGTTTCCATGGCTGGGAAAGGGCAGATCCAGAAGCTGGGTGTGCACTTGGGAATGGGGCCTGATGGGCATAGCCGGCCTTCCCTGCTTGGGAAGCAGGAGATCTGGGGCCTCCGAGCTGCATGCCAATCCCCCTCCCTGGATGCCCCTCTTGCTTCTTCTCTGCTGCCAAGCCTCTCTCACCACACGTGCGTCTCATCGAAAGGAGCAGGCTGCTTGCCATTCTTTGCAAGGACCTCACCCCACAGGCCTCGTTTCCTCGAACGGGAGTGCACATTGACCCAGAGCCTCCAGAGGAGCTGCTGTCTCTCCAGCCACAAAGGCCTGCAGCCGAATCCATGGCAGCCTGCTGCATGGAGGGCTTCTATGGGAGAGTGCCATACATCCCAGGCGGGTGCTCCTTTGGCACACCGCTTTCCATGGGGAAACACTGTGTGTGCCAAGTGTCTCCTGTGTGCAGAAAATGTAGCCCCGGTGCCCGAGGTGCAGGGACTCCTCTTTGCACCCAGAGCAATGTGCTAGGCAGGCCTCCCATGCTGGGAGAGCCTCCACTTCCCCAACTGTGCAACTGCCTCAGGAACACATTTCTAGGGAGTGTGGGCCTGACAGGCAGGGCGGCCCGAGTGAGGAACGAGGATTGCAGGGGAAAGCCACTGCACTGAGCCTTGCCCCTGGAAGGCCTCGCTTCAAGGCTCTCAGCACCAGGCCCAGCCTGCAATGAGGCTGCAGCCTGGCCTCAAGTCCCAGGCTTGAACTGGGCACGGCTAGCTCGGAGCCCACCCCAGGCTCAGCCAGGCCTCCCTAAGGCCTGTGCTGGCCTAGGCCACTGCCAGCCAGCAGGACCTCGATGGAGCACAGTTCATTCGAGAAGGCCCCAGGGAGGTACCCGTGTGTCTCTTGCACTGCTCGGAAGCTGCAGGTTCGGAGGCTGTGTGTGCAGGTTGCCGTTGGGGCCTGAGGTCCAAACAGTCATAAGCCAACTTTCAAGCGGGACTCCTGCTGCCTCGTAGCTGCCTGCCACACACCCTGGCTGCCTGTGCTGTCTGCACTGCCGGCAGGCCTCTGGGGGCACAGGCCAGTCGAGGCCAAGAAACAAGGTGCTTGCTCTCCCCTTGCTAGGACCTCCTCCTTACAGCACTCTGGACCAGGGCACACATGGCCCTGGACCAGCAGCCTGCAAGGAAGCTGCTGCTTAGCCATCCACAAAGGCCTGCAGCCCTTGGCAGGGAGCCTTCTGCTAAGGACAGCTTTCCCACTCCCAAGCCTTGCAGGAGTTCCTGGAGGCTCAGGCCTGCAGCGTTTTCCATCACAGAGCACTGGGGACCCAAAGCCTCCCCTGCGGCTTCCGAGCACCCTGCAACCCACAGGCCCTTGGCACCCACTCTGTTGCCAGAGGCAAGTCCTAGGCAGGACTCTCGAGCTTGTAGAGCCAGAGGGTCTCCAGCTTGGAAGCCTGCTCAGGAGCTCAGTGGGAGCCAGGCTTCTGCTTCCACGCTGGTTGGCCAGCAGATGGAGGCATCGCTCCACCGAAAAACTCTCTGCTTTGCCTTCAGCCAGGGATCGCCCAGCTCAGCTCTCTCTGCCTCAAGCAGAAACTCGAGGGTGCATCCAGCCTGCAGGAGGAAGAGTGCCTTTGCCTGAGCACTGCTATGCTGGGGCAGCTCCCTGAAGGCTTCCTGGGGCCTCCTCTCCCCTCACACAGTCATGCCATTCAGCCCACCCGGGGAGCAAAGGTGCCCCTCGGCAGGGCTCAGGGGACGGCCTATGTGTGTTTCCATGGCTGGGAAAGGGCAGATCCAGAAGCTGGGTGTGCACTTGGGAATGGGGCCTGATGGGCATAGCCGGCCTTCCCTGCTTGGGAAGCAGGAGATCTGGGGCCTCCGAGCTGCATGCCAATCCCCCTCCCTGGATGCCCCTCTTGCTTCTTCTCTGCTGCCAAGCCTCTCTCACCACACGTGCGTCTCATCGAAAGGAGCAGGCTGCTTGCCATTCTTTGCAAGGACCTCACCCCACAGGCCTCGTTTCCTCGAACGGGAGTGCACATTGACCCAGAGCCTCCAGAGGAGCTGCTGTCTCTCCAGCCACAAAGGCCTGCAGCCGAATCCATGGCAGCCTGCTGCATGGAGGGCTTCTATGGGAGAGTGCCATACATCCCAGGCGGGTGCTCCTTTGGCACACCGCTTTCCATGGGGAAACACTGTGTGTGCCAAGTGTCTCCTGTGTGCAGAAAATGTAGCCCCGGTGCCCGAGGTGCAGGGACTCCTCTTTGCACCCAGAGCAATGTGCTAGGCAGGCCTCCCATGCTGGGAGAGCCTCCACTTCCCCAACTGTGCAACTGCCTCAGGAACACATTTCTAGGGAGTGTGGGCCTGACAGGCAGGGCGGCCCGAGTGAGGAACGAGGATTGCAGGGGAAAGCCACTGCACTGAGCCTTGCCCCTGGAAGGCCTCGCTTCAAGGCTCTCAGCACCAGGCCCAGCCTGCAATGAGGCTGCAGCCTGGCCTCAAGTCCCAGGCTTGAACTGGGCACGGCTAGCTCGGAGCCCACCCCAGGCTCAGCCAGGCCTCCCTAAGGCCTGTGCTGGCCTAGGCCACTGCCAGCCAGCAGGACCTCGATGGAGCACAGTTCATTCGAGAAGGCCCCAGGGAGGTAGCCGTGTGTCTCTTGCACTGCTCGGAAGCTGCAGGTTCGGAGGCTGTGTGTGCAGGTTGCCGTTGGGGCCTGAGGTCCAAACAGTCATAAGCCAACTTTCAAGCGGGACTCCTGCTGCCTCGTAGCTGCCTGCCACACACCCTGGCTGCCTGTGCTGTCTGCACTGCCGGCAGGCCTCTGGGGGCACAGGCCAGTCGAGGCCAAGAAACAAGGTGCTTGCTCTCCCCTTGCTAGGACCTCCTCCTTACAGCACTCTGGACCAGGGCACACATGGCCCTGGACCAGCAGCCTGCAAGGAAGCTGCTGCTTAGCCATCCACAAAGGCCTGCAGCCCTTGGCAGGGAGCCTTCTGCTAAGGACAGCTTTCCCACTCCCAAGCCTTGCAGGAGTTCCTGGAGGCTCAGGCCTGCAGCGTTTCCCATCACAGAGCACTGGGTGCCCAAAGCCTCCCCTGCGGCTTCCGAGCACCCTGCAACCCACAGGCCCTTGGCACCCACTCTGTTGCCAGAGGCAAGTCCTAGGCAGGACTCTCGAGCTTGTAGAGCCAGAGGGTCTCCAGCTTGGAAGCCTGCTCAGGAGCTCAGTGGGAGCCAGGCTTCTGCTTCCACGCTGGTTGGCCAGCAGATGGAGGCATCGCTCCACCGAAAAACTCTCTGCTTTGCCTTCAGCCAGGGATCGCCCAGCTCAGCTCTCTCTGCCTCAAGCAGAAACTCGAGGGTGCATCCAGCCTGCAGGAGGAAGAGTGCCTTTGCCTGAGCACTGCTATGCTGGGGCAGCTCCCTGAAGGCTTCCTGGGGCCTCCTCTCCCCTCACACAGTCATGCCATTCAGCCCACCCGGGGAGCAAAGGTGCCCCTCGGCAGGGCTCAGGGGACGGCCTATGTGTGTTTCCATGGCTGGGAAAGGGCAGATCCAGAAGCTGGGTGTGCACTTGGGAATGGGGCCTGATGGGCATAGCCGGCCTTCCCTGCTTGGGAAGCAGGAGATCTGGGGCCTCCGAGCTGCATGCCAATCCCCCTCCCTGGATGCCCCTCTTGCTTCTTCTCTGCTGCCAAGCCTCTCTCACCACACGTGCGTCTCATCGAAAGGAGCAGGCTGCTTGCCATTCTTTGCAAGGACCTCACCCCACAGGCCTCGTTTCCTCGAACGGGAGTGCACATTGACCCAGAGCCTCCAGAGGAGCTGCTGTCTCTCCAGCCACAAAGGCCTGCAGCCGAATCCATGGCAGCCTGCTGCATGGAGGGCTTCTATGGGAGAGTGCCATACATCCCAGGCGGGTGCTCCTTTGGCACACCGCTTTCCATGGGGAAACACTGTGTGTGCCAAGTGTCTCCTGTGTGCAGAAAATGTAGCCCCGGTGCCCGAGGTGCAGGGACTCCTCTTTGCACCCAGAGCAATGTGCTAGGCAGGCCTCCCATGCTGGGAGAGCCTCCACTTCCCCAACTGTGCAACTGCCTCAGGAACACATTTCTAGGGAGTGTGGGCCTGACAGGCAGGGCGGCCCGAGTGAGGAACGAGGATTGCAGGGGAAAGCCACTGCACTGAGCCTTGCCCCTGGAAGGCCTCGCTTCAAGGCTCTCAGCACCAGGCCCAGCCTGCAATGAGGCTGCAGCCTGGCCTCAAGTCCCAGGCTTGAACTGGGCACGGCTAGCTCGGAGCCCACCCCAGGCTCAGCCAGGCCTCCCTAAGGCCTGTGCTGGCCTAGGCCACTGCCAGCCAGCAGGACCTCGATGGAGCACAGTTCATTCGAGAAGGCCCCAGGGAGGTACCCGTGTGTCTCTTGCACTGCTCGGAAGCTGCAGGTTCGGAGGCTGTGTGTGCAGGTTGCCGATGGGGCCTGAGGTCCAAACAGTCATAAGCCAACTTTCAAGCGGGACTCCTGCTGCCTCGTAGCTGCCTGCCACACACCCTGGCTGCCTGTGCTGTCTGCACTGCCGGCAGGCCTCTGGGGGCACAGGCCAGTCGAGGCCAAGAAACAAGGTGCTTGCTCTCCCCTTGCTAGGACCTCCTCCTTACAGCACTCTGGACCAGGGCACACATGGCCCTGGACCAGCAGCCTGCAAGGAAGCTGCTGCTTAGCCATCCACAAAGGCCTGCAGCCCTTGGCAGGGAGCCTTCTGCTAAGGACAGCTTTCCCACTCCCAAGCCTTGCAGGAGTTCCTGGAGGCTCAGGCCTGCAGCGTTTCCCATCACAGAGCACTGGGTGCCCAAAGCCTCCCCTGCGGCTTCCGAGCACCCTGCAACCCACAGGCCCTTGGCACCCACTCTGTTGCCAGAGGCAAGTCCTAGGCAGGACTCTCGAGCTTGTAGAGCCAGAGGGTCTCCAGCTTGGAAGCCTGCTCAGGAGCTCAGTGGGAGCCAGGCTTCTGCTTCCACGCTGGTTGGCCAGCAGATGGAGGCATCGCTCCACCGAAAAACTCTCTGCTTTGCCTTCAGCCAGGGATCGCCCAGCTCAGCTCTCTCTGCCTCAAGCAGAAACTCGAGGGTGCATCCAGCCTGCAGGAGGAAGAGTGCCTTTGCCTGAGCACTGCTATGCTGGGGCAGCTCCCTGAAGGCTTCCTGGGGCCTCCTCTCCCCTCACACAGTCATGCCATTCAGCCCACCCGGGGAGCAAAGGTGCCCCTCGGCAGGGCTCAGGGGACGGCCTATGTGTGTTTCCATGGCTGGGAAAGGGCAGATCCAGAAGCTGGGTGTGCACTTGGGAATGGGGCCTGATGGGCATAGCCGGCCTTCCCTGCTTGGGAAGCAGGAGATCTGGGGCCTCCGAGCTGCATGCCAATCCCCCTCCCTGGATGCCCCTCTTGCTTCTTCTCTGCTGCCAAGCCTCTCTCACCACACGTGCGTCTCATCGAAAGGAGCAGGCTGCTTGCCATTCTTTGCAAGGACCTCACCCCACAGGCCTCGTTTCCTCGAACGGGAGTGCACATTGACCCAGAGCCTCCAGAGGAGCTGCTGTCTCTCCAGCCACAAAGGCCTGCAGCCGAATCCATGGCAGCCTGCTGCATGGAGGGCTTCTATGGGAGAGTGCCATACATCCCAGGCGGGTGCTCCTTTGGCACACCGCTTTCCATGGGGAAACACTGTGTGTGCCAAGTGTCTCCTGTGTGCAGAAAATGTAGCCCCGGTGCCCGAGGTGCAGGGACTCCTCTTTGCACCCAGAGCAATGTGCTAGGCAGGCCTCCCATGCTGGGAGAGCCTCCACTTCCCCAACTGTGCAACTGCCTCAGGAACACATTTCTAGGGAGTGTGGGCCTGACAGGCAGGGCGGCCCGAGTGAGGAACGAGGATTGCAGGGGAAAGCCACTGCACTGAGCCTTGCCCCTGGAAGGCCTCGCTTCAAGGCTCTCAGCACCAGGCCCAGCCTGCAATGAGGCTGCAGCCTGGCCTCAAGTCCCAGGCTTGAACTGGGCACGGCTAGCTCGGAGCCCACCCCAGGCTCAGCCAGGCCTCCCTAAGGCCTGTGCTGGCCTAGGCCACTGCCAGCCAGCAGGACCTCGATGGAGCACAGTTCATTCGAGAAGGCCCCAGGGAGGTAGCCGTGTGTCTCTTGCACTGCTCGGAAGCTGCAGGTTCGGAGGCTGTGTGTGCAGGTTGCCGTTGGGGCCTGAGGTCCAAACAGTCATAAGCCAACTTTCAAGCGGGACTCCTGCTGCCTCGTAGCTGCCTGCCACACACCCTGGCTGCCTGTGCTGTCTGCACTGCCGGCAGGCCTCTGGGGGCACAGGCCAGTCGAGGCCAAGAAACAAGGTGCTTGCTCTCCCCTTGCTAGGACCTCCTCCTTACAGCACTCTGGACCAGGGCACACATGGCCCTGGACCAGCAGCCTGCAAGGAAGCTGCTGCTTAGCCATCCACAAAGGCCTGCAGCCCTTGGCAGGGAGCCTTCTGCTAAGGACAGCTTTCCCACTCCCAAGCCTTGCAGGAGTTCCTGGAGGCTCAGGCCTGCAGCGTTTTCCATCACAGAGCACTGGGTGCCCAAAGCCTCCCCTGCGGCTTCCGAGCACCCTGCAACCCACAGGCCCTTGGCACCCACTCTGTTGCCAGAGGCAAGTCCTAGGCAGGACTCTCGAGCTTGTAGAGCCAGAGGGTCTCCAGCTTGGAAGCCTGCTCAGGAGCTCAGTGGGAGCCAGGCTTCTGCTTCCACGCTGGTTGGCCAGCAGATGGAGGCATCGCTCCACCGAAAAACTCTCTGCTTTGCCTTCAGCCAGGGATCGCCCAGCTCAGCTCTCTCTGCCTCAAGCAGAAACTCGAGGGTGCATCCAGCCTGCAGGAGGAAGAGTGCCTTTGCCTGAGCACTGCTATGCTGGGGCAGCTCCCTGAAGGCTTCCTGGGGCCTCCTCTCCCCTCACACAGTCATGCCATTCAGCCCACCCGGGGAGCAAAGGTGCCCCTCGGCAGGGCTCAGGGGACGGCCTATGTGTGTTTCCATGGCTGGGAAAGGGCAGATCCAGAAGCTGGGTGTGCACTTGGGAATGGGGCCTGATGGGCATAGCCGGCCTTCCCTGCTTGGGAAGCAGGAGATCTGGGGCCTCCGAGCTGCATGCCAATCCCCCTCCCTGGATGCCCCTCTTGCTTCTTCTCTGCTGCCAAGCCTCTCTCACCACACGTGCGTCTCATCGAAAGGAGCAGGCTGCTTGCCATTCTTTGCAAGGACCTCACCCCACAGGCCTCGTTTCCTCGAACGGGAGTGCACATTGACCCAGAGCCTCCAGAGGAGCTGCTGTCTCTCCAGCCACAAAGGCCTGCAGCCGAATCCATGGCAGCCTGCTGCATGGAGGGCTTCTATGGGAGAGTGCCATACATCCCAGGCGGGTGCTCCTTTGGCACACCGCTTTCCATGGGGAAACACTGTGTGTGCCAAGTGTCTCCTGTGTGCAGAAAATGTAGCCCCGGTGCCCGAGGTGCAGGGACTCCTCTTTGCACCCAGAGCAATGTGCTAGGCAGGCCTCCCATGCTGGGAGAGCCTCCACTTCCCCAACTGTGCAACTGCCTCAGGAACACATTTCTAGGGAGTGTGGGCCTGACAGGCAGGGCGGCCCGAGTGAGGAACGAGGATTGCAGGGGAAAGCCACTGCACTGAGCCTTGCCCCTGGAAGGCCTCGCTTCAAGGCTCTCAGCACCAGGCCCAGCCTGCAATGAGGCTGCAGCCTGGCCTCAAGTCCCAGGCTTGAACTGGGCACGGCTAGCTCGGAGCCCACCCCAGGCTCAGCCAGACCTCCCTAAGGCCTGTGCTGGCCTAGGCCACTGCCAGCCAGCAGGACCTCGATGGAGCACAGTTCATTCGAGAAGGCCCCAGGGAGGTACCCGTGTGTCTCTTGCACTGCTCGGAAGCTGCAGGTTCGGAGGCTGTGTGTGCAGGTTGCCGATGGGGCCTGAGGTCCAAACAGTCATAAGCCAACTTTCAAGCGGGACTCCTGCTGCCTCGTAGCTGCCTGCCACACACCCTGGCTGCCTGTGCTGTCTGCACTGCCGGCAGGCCTCTGGGGGCACAGGCCAGTCGAGGCCAAGAAACAAGGTGCTTGCTCTCCCCTTGCTAGGACCTCCTCCTTACAGCACTCTGGACCAGGGCACACATGCCCCTGGACCAGCAGCCTGCAAGGAAGCTGCTGCTTAGCCATCCACAAAGGCCTGCAGCCCTTGGCAGGGAGCCTTCTGCTAAGGACAGCTTTCCCACTCCCAAGCCTTGCAGGAGTTCCTGGAGGCTCAGGCCTGCAGCGTTTCCCATCACAGAGCACTGGGTGCCCAAAGCCTCCCCTGCGGCTTCCGAGCACCCTGCAACCCACAGGCCCTTGGCACCCACTCTGTTGCCAGAGGCAAGTCCTAGGCAGGACTCTCGAGCTTGTAGAGCCAGAGGGTCTCCAGCTTGGAAGCCTGCTCAGGAGCTCAGTGGGAGCCAGGCTTCTGCTTCCACGCTGGTTGGCCAGCAGATGGAGGCATCGCTCCACCGAAAAACTCTCTGCTTTGCCTTCAGCCAGGGATCGCCCAGCTCAGCTCTCTCTGCCTCAAGCAGAAACTCGAGGGTGCATCCAGCCTGCAGGAGGAAGAGTGCCTTTGCCTGAGCACTGCTATGCTGGGGCAGCTCCCTGAAGGCTTCCTGGGGCCTCCTCTCCCCTCACACAGTCATGCCATTCAGCCCACCCGGGGAGCAAAGGTGCCCCTCGGCAGGGCTCAGGGGACGGCCTATGTGTGTTTCCATGGCTGGGAAAGGGCAGATCCAGAAGCTGGGTGTGCACTTGGGAATGGGGCCTGATGGGCATAGCCGGCCTTCCCTGCTTGGGAAGCAGGAGATCTGGGGCCTCCGAGCTGCATGCCAATCCCCCTCCCTGGATGCCCCTCTTGCTTCTTCTCTGCTGCCAAGCCTCTCTCACCACACGTGCGTCTCATCGAAAGGAGCAGGCTGCTTGCCATTCTTTGCAAGGACCTCACCCCACAGGCCTCGTTTCCTCGAACGGGAGTGCACATTGACCCAGAGCCTCCAGAGGAGCTGCTGTCTCTCCAGCCACAAAGGCCTGCAGCCGAATCCATGGCAGCCTGCTGCATGGAGGGCTTCTATGGGAGAGTGCCATACATCCCAGGCGGGTGCTCCTTTGGCACACCGCTTTCCATGGGGAAACACTGTGTGTGCCAAGTGTCTCCTGTGTGCAGAAAATGTAGCCCCGGTGCCCGAGGTGCAGGGACTCCTCTTTGCACCCAGAGCAATGTGCTAGGCAGGCCTCCCATGCTGGGAGAGCCTCCACTTCCCCAACTGTGCAACTGCCTCAGGAACACATTTCTAGGGAGTGTGGGCCTGACAGGCAGGGCGGCCCGAGTGAGGAACGAGGATTGCAGGGGAAAGCCACTGCACTGAGCCTTGCCCCTGGAAGGCCTCGCTTCAAGGCTCTCAGCACCAGGCCCAGCCTGCAATGAGGCTGCAGCCTGGCCTCAAGTCCCAGGCTTGAACTGGGCACGGCTAGCTCGGAGCCCACCCCAGGCTCAGCCAGGCCTCCCTAAGGCCTGTGCTGGCCTAGGCCACTGCCAGCCAGCAGGACCTCGATGGAGCACAGTTCATTCGAGAAGGCCCCAGGGAGGTAGCCGTGTGTCTCTTGCACTGCTCGGAAGCTGCAGGTTCGGAGGCTGTGTGTGCAGGTTGCCGTTGGGGCCTGAGGTCCAAACAGTCATAAGCCAACTTTCAAGCGGGACTCCTGCTGCCTCGTAGCTGCCTGCCACACACCCTGGCTGCCTGTGCTGTCTGCACTGCCGGCAGGCCTCTGGGGGCACAGGCCAGTCGAGGCCAAGAAACAAGGTGCTTGCTCTCCCCTTGCTAGGACCTCCTCCTTACAGCACTCTGGACCAGGGCACACATGGCCCTGGACCAGCAGCCTGCAAGGAAGCTGCTGCTTAGCCATCCACAAAGGCCTGCAGCCCTTGGCAGGGAGCCTTCTGCTAAGGACAGCTTTCCCACTCCCAAGCCTTGCAGGAGTTCCTGGAGGCTCAGGCCTGCAGCGTTTTCCATCACAGAGCACTGGGTGCCCAAAGCCTCCCCTGCGGCTTCCGAGCACCCTGCAACCCACAGGCCCTTGGCACCCACTCTGTTGCCAGAGGCAAGTCCTAGGCAGGACTCTCGAGCTTGTAGAGCCAGAGGGTCTCCAGCTTGGAAGCCTGCTCAGGAGCTCAGTGGGAGCCAGGCTTCTGCTTCCACGCTGGTTGGCCAGCAGATGGAGGCATCGCTCCACCGAAAAACTCTCTGCTTTGCCTTCAGCCAGGGATCGCCCAGCTCAGCTCTCTCTGCCTCAAGCAGAAACTCGAGGGTGCATCCAGCCTGCAGGAGGAAGAGTGCCTTTGCCTGAGCACTGCTATGCTGGGGCAGCTCCCTGAAGGCTTCCTGGGGCCTCCTCTCCCCTCACACAGTCATGCCATTCAGCCCACCCGGGGAGCAAAGGTGCCCCTCGGCAGGGCTCAGGGGACGGCCTATGTGTGTTTCCATGGCTGGGAAAGGGCAGATCCAGAAGCTGGGTGTGCACTTGGGAATGGGGCCTGATGGGCATAGCCGGCCTTCCCTGCTTGGGAAGCAGGAGATCTGGGGCCTCCGAGCTGCATGCCAATCCCCCTCCCTGGATGCCCCTCTTGCTTCTTCTCTGCTGCCAAGCCTCTCTCACCACACGTGCGTCTCATCGAAAGGAGCAGGCTGCTTGCCATTCTTTGCAAGGACCTCACCCCACAGGCCTCGTTTCCTCGAACGGGAGTGCACATTGACCCAGAGCCTCCAGAGGAGCTGCTGTCTCTCCAGCCACAAAGGCCTGCAGCCGAATCCATGGCAGCCTGCTGCATGGAGGGCTTCTATGGGAGAGTGCCATACATCCCAGGCGGGTGCTCCTTTGGCACACCGCTTTCCATGGGGAAACACTGTGTGTGCCAAGTGTCTCCTGTGTGCAGAAAATGTAGCCCCGGTGCCCGAGGTGCAGGGACTCCTCTTTGCACCCAGAGCAATGTGCTAGGCAGGCCTCCCATGCTGGGAGAGCCTCCACTTCCCCAACTGTGCAACTGCCTCAGGAACACATTTCTAGGGAGTGTGGGCCTGACAGGCAGGGCGGCCCGAGTGAGGAACGAGGATTGCAGGGGAAAGCCACTGCACTGAGCCTTGCCCCTGGAAGGCCTCGCTTCAAGGCTCTCAGCACCAGGCCCAGCCTGCAATGAGGCTGCAGCCTGGCCTCAAGTCCCAGGCTTGAACTGGGCACGGCTAGCTCGGAGCCCACCCCAGGCTCAGCCAGGCCTCCCTAAGGCCTGTGCTGGCCTAGGCCACTGCCAGCCAGCAGGACCTCGATGGAGCACAGTTCATTCGAGAAGGCCCCAGGGAGGTAGCCGTGTGTCTCTTGCACTGCTCGGAAGCTGCAGGTTCGGAGGCTGTGTGTGCAGGTTGCCGTTGGGGCCTGAGGTCCAAACAGTCATAAGCCAACTTTCAAGCGGGACTCCTGCTGCCTCGTAGCTGCCTGCCACACACCCTGGCTGCCTGTGCTGTCTGCACTGCCGGCAGGCCTCTGGGGGCACAGGCCAGTCGAGGCCAAGAAACAAGGTGCTTGCTCTCCCCTTGCTAGGACCTCCTCCTTACAGCACTCTGGACCAGGGCACACATGCCCCTGGACCAGCAGCCTGCAAGGAAGCTGCTGCTTAGCCATCCACAAAGGCCTGCAGCCCTTGGCAGGGAGCCTTCTGCTAAGGACAGCTTTCCCACTCCCAAGCCTTGCAGGAGTTCCTGGAGGCTCAGGCCTGCAGCGTTTCCCATCACAGAGCACTGGGTGCCCAAAGCCTCCCCTGCGGCTTCCGAGCACCCTGCAACCCACAGGCCCTTGGCACCCACTCTGTTGCCAGAGGCAAGTCCTAGGCAGGACTCTCGAGCTTGTAGAGCCAGAGGGTCTCCAGCTTGGAAGCCTGCTCAGGAGCTCAGTGGGAGCCAGGCTTCTGCTTCCACGCTGGTTGGCCAGCAGATGGAGGCATCGCTCCACCGAAAAACTCTCTGCTTTGCCTTCAGCCAGGGATCGCCCAGCTCAGCTCTCTCTGCCTCAAGCAGAAACTCGAGGGTGCATCCAGCCTGCAGGAGGAAGAGTGCCTTTGCCTGAGCACTGCTATGCTGGGGCAGCTCCCTGAAGGCTTCCTGGGGCCTCCTCTCCCCTCACACAGTCATGCCATTCAGCCCACCCGGGGAGCAAAGGTGCCCCTCGGCAGGGCTCAGGGGACGGCCTATGTGTGTTTCCATGGCTGGGAAAGGGCAGATCCAGAAGCTGGGTGTGCACTTGGGAATGGGGCCTGATGGGCATAGCCGGCCTTCCCTGCTTGGGAAGCAGGAGATCTGGGGCCTCCGAGCTGCATGCCAATCCCCCTCCCTGGATGCCCCTCTTGCTTCTTCTCTGCTGCCAAGCCTCTCTCACCACACGTGCGTCTCATCGAAAGGAGCAGGCTGCTTGCCATTCTTTGCAAGGACCTCACCCCACAGGCCTCGTTTCCTCGAACGGGAGTGCACATTGACCCAGAGCCTCCAGAGGAGCTGCTGTCTCTCCAGCCACAAAGGCCTGCAGCCGAATCCATGGCAGCCTGCTGCATGGAGGGCTTCTATGGGAGAGTGCCATACATCCCAGGCGGGTGCTCCTTTGGCACACCGCTTTCCATGGGGAAACACTGTGTGTGCCAAGTGTCTCCTGTGTGCAGAAAATGTAGCCCCGGTGCCCGAGGTGCAGGGACTCCTCTTTGCACCCAGAGCAATGTGCTAGGCAGGCCTCCCATGCTGGGAGAGCCTCCACTTCCCCAACTGTGCAACTGCCTCAGGAACACATTTCTAGGGAGTGTGGGCCTGACAGGCAGGGCGGCCCGAGTGAGGAACGAGGATTGCAGGGGAAAGCCACTGCACTGAGCCTTGCCCCTGGAAGGCCTCGCTTCAAGGCTCTCAGCACCAGGCCCAGCCTGCAATGAGGCTGCAGCCTGGCCTCAAGTCCCAGGCTTGAACTGGGCACGGCTAGCTCGGAGCCCACCCCAGGCTCAGCCAGGCCTCCCTAAGGCCTGTGCTGGCCTAGGCCACTGCCAGCCAGCAGGACCTCGATGGAGCACAGTTCATTCGAGAAGGCCCCAGGGAGGTACCCGTGTGTCTCTTGCACTGCTCGGAAGCTGCAGGTTCGGAGGCTGTGTGTGCAGGTTGCCGATGGGGCCTGAGGTCCAAACAGTCATAAGCCAACTTTCAAGCGGGACTCCTGCTGCCTCGTAGCTGCCTGCCACACACCCTGGCTGCCTGTGCTGTCTGCACTGCCGGCAGGCCTCTGGGGGCACAGGCCAGTCGAGGCCAAGAAACAAGGTGCTTGCTCTCCCCTTGCTAGGACCTCCTCCTTACAGCACTCTGGACCAGGGCACACATGGCCCTGGACCAGCAGCCTGCAAGGAAGCTGCTGCTTAGCCATCCACAAAGGCCTGCAGCCCTTGGCAGGGAGCCTTCTGCTAAGGACAGCTTTCCCACTCCCAAGCCTTGCAGGAGTTCCTGGAGGCTCAGGCCTGCAGCGTTTTCCATCACAGAGCACTGGGTGCCCAAAGCCTCCCCTGCGGCTTCCGAGCACCCTGCAACCCACAGGCCCTTGGCACCCACTCTGTTGCCAGAGGCAAGTCCTAGGCAGGACTCTCGAGCTTGTAGAGCCAGAGGGTCTCCAGCTTGGAAGCCTGCTCAGGAGCTCAGTGGGAGCCAGGCTTCTGCTTCCACGCTGGTTGGCCAGCAGATGGAGGCATCGCTCCACCGAAAAACTCTCTGCTTTGCCTTCAGCCAGGGATCGCCCAGCTCAGCTCTCTCTGCCTCAAGCAGAAACTCGAGGGTGCATCCAGCCTGCAGGAGGAAGAGTGCCTTTGCCTGAGCACTGCTATGCTGGGGCAGCTCCCTGAAGGCTTCCTGGGGCCTCCTCTCCCCTCACACAGTCATGCCATTCAGCCCACCCGGGGAGCAAAGGTGCCCCTCGGCAGGGCTCAGGGGACGGCCTATGTGTGTTTCCATGGCTGGGAAAGGGCAGATCCAGAAGCTGGGTGTGCACTTGGGAATGGGGCCTGATGGGCATAGCCGGCCTTCCCTGCTTGGGAAGCAGGAGATCTGGGGCCTCCGAGCTGCATGCCAATCCCCCTCCCTGGATGCCCCTCTTGCTTCTTCTCTGCTGCCAAGCCTCTCTCACCACACGTGCGTCTCATCGAAAGGAGCAGGCTGCTTGCCATTCTTTGCAAGGACCTCACCCCACAGGCCTCGTTTCCTCGAACGGGAGTGCACATTGACCCAGAGCCTCCAGAGGAGCTGCTGTCTCTCCAGCCACAAAGGCCTGCAGCCGAATCCATGGCAGCCTGCTGCATGGAGGGCTTCTATGGGAGAGTGCCATACATCCCAGGCGGGTGCTCCTTTGGCACACCGCTTTCCATGGGGAAACACTGTGTGTGCCAAGTGTCTCCTGTGTGCAGAAAATGTAGCCCCGGTGCCCGAGGTGCAGGGACTCCTCTTTGCACCCAGAGCAATGTGCTAGGCAGGCCTCCCATGCTGGGAGAGCCTCCACTTCCCCAACTGTGCAACTGCCTCAGGAACACATTTCTAGGGAGTGTGGGCCTGACAGGCAGGGCGGCCCGAGTGAGGAACGAGGATTGCAGGGGAAAGCCACTGCACTGAGCCTTGCCCCTGGAAGGCCTCGCTTCAAGGCTCTCAGCACCAGGCCCAGCCTGCAATGAGGCTGCAGCCTGGCCTCAAGTCCCAGGCTTGAACTGGGCACGGCTAGCTCGGAGCCCACCCCAGGCTCAGCCAGGCCTCCCTAAGGCCTGTGCTGGCCTAGGCCACTGCCAGCCAGCAGGACCTCGATGGAGCACAGTTCATTCGAGAAGGCCCCAGGGAGGTAGCCGTGTGTCTCTTGCACTGCTCGGAAGCTGCAGGTTCGGAGGCTGTGTGTGCAGGTTGCCGTTGGGGCCTGAGGTCCAAACAGTCATAAGCCAACTTTCAAGCGGGACTCCTGCTGCCTCGTAGCTGCCTGCCACACACCCTGGCTGCCTGTGCTGTCTGCACTGCCGGCAGGCCTCTGGGGGCACAGGCCAGTCGAGGCCAAGAAACAAGGTGCTTGCTCTCCCCTTGCTAGGACCTCCTCCTTACAGCACTCTGGACCAGGGCACACATGCCCCTGGACCAGCAGCCTGCAAGGAAGCTGCTGCTTAGCCATCCACAAAGGCCTGCAGCCCTTGGCAGGGAGCCTTCTGCTAAGGACAGCTTTCCCACTCCCAAGCCTTGCAGGAGTTCCTGGAGGCTCAGGCCTGCAGCGTTTTCCATCACAGAGCACTGGGGACCCAAAGCCTCCCCTGCGGCTTCCGAGCAGCCTGCAACCCACAGGCCCTTGGCACCCACTCTGTTGCCAGAGGCAAGTCCTAGGCAGGACTCTCGAGCTTGTAGAGCCAGAGGGTCTCCAGCTTGGAAGCCTGCTCAGGAGCTCAGTGGGAGCCAGGCTTCTGCTTCCACGCTGGTTGGCCAGCAGATGGAGGCATCGCTCCACCGAAAAACTCTCTGCTTTGCCTTCAGCCAGGGATCGCCCAGCTCAGCTCTCTCTGCCTCAAGCAGAAACTCGAGGGTGCATCCAGCCTGCAGGAGGAAGAGTGCCTTTGCCTGAGCACTGCTATGCTGGGGCAGCTCCCTGAAGGCTTCCTGGGGCCTCCTCTCCCCTCACACAGTCATGCCATTCAGCCCACCCGGGGAGCAAAGGTGCCCCTCGGCAGGGCTCAGGGGACGGCCTATGTGTGTTTCCATGGCTGGGAAAGGGCAGATCCAGAAGCTGGGTGTGCACTTGGGAATGGGGCCTGATGGGCATAGCCGGCCTTCCCTGCTTGGGAAGCAGGAGATCTGGGGCCTCCGAGCTGCATGCCAATCCCCCTCCCTGGATGCCCCTCTTGCTTCTTCTCTGCTGCCAAGCCTCTCTCACCACACGTGCGTCTCATCGAAAGGAGCAGGCTGCTTGCCATTCTTTGCAAGGACCTCACCCCACAGGCCTCGTTTCCTCGAACGGGAGTGCACATTGACCCAGAGCCTCCAGAGGAGCTGCTGTCTCTCCAGCCACAAAGGCCTGCAGCCGAATCCATGGCAGCCTGCTGCATGGAGGGCTTCTATGGGAGAGTGCCATACATCCCAGGCGGGTGCTCCTTTGGCACACCGCTTTCCATGGGGAAACACTGTGTGTGCCAAGTGTCTCCTGTGTGCAGAAAATGTAGCCCCGGTGCCCGAGGTGCAGGGACTCCTCTTTGCACCCAGAGCAATGTGCTAGGCAGGCCTCCCATGCTGGGAGAGCCTCCACTTCCCCAACTGTGCAACTGCCTCAGGAACACATTTCTAGGGAGTGTGGGCCTGACAGGCAGGGCGGCCCGAGTGAGGAACGAGGATTGCAGGGGAAAGCCACTGCACTGAGCCTTGCCCCTGGAAGGCCTCGCTTCAAGGCTCTCAGCACCAGGCCCAGCCTGCAATGAGGCTGCAGCCTGGCCTCAAGTCCCAGGCTTGAACTGGGCACGGCTAGCTCGGAGCCCACCCCAGGCTCAGCCAGGCCTCCCTAAGGCCTGTGCTGGCCTAGGCCACTGCCAGCCAGCAGGACCTCGATGGAGCACAGTTCATTCGAGAAGGCCCCAGGGAGGTAGCCGTGTGTCTCTTGCACTGCTCGGAAGCTGCAGGTTCGGAGGCTGTGTGTGCAGGTTGCCGTTGGGGCCTGAGGTCCAAACAGTCATAAGCCAACTTTCAAGCGGGACTCCTGCTGCCTCGTAGCTGCCTGCCACACACCCTGGCTGCCTGTGCTGTCTGCACTGCCGGCAGGCCTCTGGGGGCACAGGCCAGTCGAGGCCAAGAAACAAGGTGCTTGCTCTCCCCTTGCTAGGACCTCCTCCTTACAGCACTCTGGACCAGGGCACACATGCCCCTGGACCAGCAGCCTGCAAGGAAGCTGCTGCTTAGCCATCCACAAAGGCCTGCAGCCCTTGGCAGGGAGCCTTCTGCTAAGGACAGCTTTCCCACTCCCAAGCCTTGCAGGAGTTCCTGGAGGCTCAGGCCTGCAGCGTTTCCCATCACAGAGCACTGGGTGCCCAAAGCCTCCCCTGCGGCTTCCGAGCACCCTGCAACCCACAGGCCCTTGGCACCCACTCTGTTGCCAGAGGCAAGTCCTAGGCAGGACTCTCGAGCTTGTAGAGCCAGAGGGTCTCCAGCTTGGAAGCCTGCTCAGGAGCTCAGTGGGAGCCAGGCTTCTGCTTCCACGCTGGTTGGCCAGCAGATGGAGGCATCGCTCCACCGAAAAACTCTCTGCTTTGCCTTCAGCCAGGGATCGCCCAGCTCAGCTCTCTCTGCCTCAAGCAGAAACTCGAGGGTGCATCCAGCCTGCAGGAGGAAGAGTGCCTTTGCCTGAGCACTGCTATGCTGGGGCAGCTCCCTGAAGGCTTCCTGGGGCCTCCTCTCCCCTCACACAGTCATGCCATTCAGCCCACCCGGGGAGCAAAGGTGCCCCTCGGCAGGGCTCAGGGGACGGCCTATGTGTGTTTCCATGGCTGGGAAAGGGCAGATCCAGAAGCTGGGTGTGCACTTGGGAATGGGGCCTGATGGGCATAGCCGGCCTTCCCTGCTTGGGAAGCAGGAGATCTGGGGCCTCCGAGCTGCATGCCAATCCCCCTCCCTGGATGCCCCTCTTGCTTCTTCTCTGCTGCCAAGCCTCTCTCACCACACGTGCGTCTCATCGAAAGGAGCAGGCTGCTTGCCATTCTTTGCAAGGACCTCACCCCACAGGCCTCGTTTCCTCGAACGGGAGTGCACATTGACCCAGAGCCTCCAGAGGAGCTGCTGTCTCTCCAGCCACAAAGGCCTGCAGCCGAATCCATGGCAGCCTGCTGCATGGAGGGCTTCTATGGGAGAGTGCCATACATCCCAGGCGGGTGCTCCTTTGGCACACCGCTTTCCATGGGGAAACACTGTGTGTGCCAAGTGTCTCCTGTGTGCAGAAAATGTAGCCCCGGTGCCCGAGGTGCAGGGACTCCTCTTTGCACCCAGAGCAATGTGCTAGGCAGGCCTCCCATGCTGGGAGAGCCTCCACTTCCCCAACTGTGCAACTGCCTCAGGAACACATTTCTAGGGAGTGTGGGCCTGACAGGCAGGGCGGCCCGAGTGAGGAACGAGGATTGCAGGGGAAAGCCACTGCACTGAGCCTTGCCCCTGGAAGGCCTCGCTTCAAGGCTCTCAGCACCAGGCCCAGCCTGCAATGAGGCTGCAGCCTGGCCTCAAGTCCCAGGCTTGAACTGGGCACGGCTAGCTCGGAGCCCACCCCAGGCTCAGCCAGGCCTCCCTAAGGCCTGTGCTGGCCTAGGCCACTGCCAGCCAGCAGGACCTCGATGGAGCACAGTTCATTCGAGAAGGCCCCAGGGAGGTACCCGTGTGTCTCTTGCACTGCTCGGAAGCTGCAGGTTCGGAGGCTGTGTGTGCAGGTTGCCGATGGGGCCTGAGGTCCAAACAGTCATAAGCCAACTTTCAAGCGGGACTCCTGCTGCCTCGTAGCTGCCTGCCACACACCCTGGCTGCCTGTGCTGTCTGCACTGCCGGCAGGCCTCTGGGGGCACAGGCCAGTCGAGGCCAAGAAACAAGGTGCTTGCTCTCCCCTTGCTAGGACCTCCTCCTTACAGCACTCTGGACCAGGGCACACATGCCCCTGGACCAGCAGCCTGCAAGGAAGCTGCTGCTTAGCCATCCACAAAGGCCTGCAGCCCTTGGCAGGGAGCCTTCTGCTAAGGACAGCTTTCCCACTCCCAAGCCTTGCAGGAGTTCCTGGAGGCTCAGGCCTGCAGCGTTTCCCATCACAGAGCACTGGGTGCCCAAAGCCTCCCCTGCGGCTTCCGAGCACCCTGCAACCCACAGGCCCTTGGCACCCACTCTGTTGCCAGAGGCAAGTCCTAGGCAGGACTCTCGAGCTTGTAGAGCCAGAGGGTCTCCAGCTTGGAAGCCTGCTCAGGAGCTCAGTGGGAGCCAGGCTTCTGCTTCCACGCTGGTTGGCCAGCAGATGGAGGCATCGCTCCACCGAAAAACTCTCTGCTTTGCCTTCAGCCAGGGATCGCCCAGCTCAGCTCTCTCTGCCTCAAGCAGAAACTCGAGGGTGCATCCAGCCTGCAGGAGGAAGAGTGCCTTTGCCTGAGCACTGCTATGCTGGGGCAGCTCCCTGAAGGCTTCCTGGGGCCTCCTCTCCCCTCACACAGTCATGCCATTCAGCCCACCCGGGGAGCAAAGGTGCCCCTCGGCAGGGCTCAGGGGACGGCCTATGTGTGTTTCCATGGCTGGGAAAGGGCAGATCCAGAAGCTGGGTGTGCACTTGGGAATGGGGCCTGATGGGCATAGCCGGCCTTCCCTGCTTGGGAAGCAGGAGATCTGGGGCCTCCGAGCTGCATGCCAATCCCCCTCCCTGGATGCCCCTCTTGCTTCTTCTCTGCTGCCAAGCCTCTCTCACCACACGTGCGTCTCATCGAAAGGAGCAGGCTGCTTGCCATTCTTTGCAAGGACCTCACCCCACAGGCCTCGTTTCCTCGAACGGGAGTGCACATTGACCCAGAGCCTCCAGAGGAGCTGCTGTCTCTCCAGCCACAAAGGCCTGCAGCCGAATCCATGGCAGCCTGCTGCATGGAGGGCTTCTATGGGAGAGTGCCATACATCCCAGGCGGGTGCTCCTTTGGCACACCGCTTTCCATGGGGAAACACTGTGTGTGCCAAGTGTCTCCTGTGTGCAGAAAATGTAGCCCCGGTGCCCGAGGTGCAGGGACTCCTCTTTGCACCCAGAGCAATGTGCTAGGCAGGCCTCCCATGCTGGGAGAGCCTCCACTTCCCCAACTGTGCAACTGCCTCAGGAACACATTTCTAGGGAGTGTGGGCCTGACAGGCAGGGCGGCCCGAGTGAGGAACGAGGATTGCAGGGGAAAGCCACTGCACTGAGCCTTGCCCCTGGAAGGCCTCGCTTCAAGGCTCTCAGCACCAGGCCCAGCCTGCAATGAGGCTGCAGCCTGGCCTCAAGTCCCAGGCTTGAACTGGGCACGGCTAGCTCGGAGCCCACCCCAGGCTCAGCCAGGCCTCCCTAAGGCCTGTGCTGGCCTAGGCCACTGCCAGCCAGCAGGACCTCGATGGAGCACAGTTCATTCGAGAAGGCCCCAGGGAGGTAGCCGTGTGTCTCTTGCACTGCTCGGAAGCTGCAGGTTCGGAGGCTGTGTGTGCAGGTTGCCGTTGGGGCCTGAGGTCCAAACAGTCATAAGCCAACTTTCAAGCGGGACTCCTGCTGCCTCGTAGCTGCCTGCCACACACCCTGGCTGCCTGTGCTGTCTGCACTGCCGGCAGGCCTCTGGGGGCACAGGCCAGTCGAGGCCAAGAAACAAGGTGCTTGCTCTCCCCTTGCTAGGACCTCCTCCTTACAGCACTCTGGACCAGGGCACACATGGCCCTGGACCAGCAGCCTGCAAGGAAGCTGCTGCTTAGCCATCCACAAAGGCCTGCAGCCCTTGGCAGGGAGCCTTCTGCTAAGGACAGCTTTCCCACTCCCAAGCCTTGCAGGAGTTCCTGGAGGCTCAGGCCTGCAGCGTTTCCCATCACAGAGCCCTGGGTGCCCAAAGCCTCCCCTGCGGCTTCCGAGCACCCTGCAACCCACAGGCCCTTGGCACCCACTCTGTTGCCAGAGGCAAGTCCTAGGCAGGACTCTCGAGCTTGTAGAGCCAGAGGGTCTCCAGCTTGGAAGCCTGCTCAGGAGCTCAGTGGGAGCCAGGCTTCTGCTTCCACGCTGGTTGGCCAGCAGATGGAGGCATCGCTCCACCGAAAAACTCTCTGCTTTGCCTTCAGCCAGGGATCGCCCAGCTCAGCTCTCTCTGCCTCAAGCAGAAACTCGAGGGTGCATCCAGCCTGCAGGAGGAAGAGTGCCTTTGCCTGAGCACTGCTATGCTGGGGCAGCTCCCTGAAGGCTTCCTGGGGCCTCCTCTCCCCTCACACAGTCATGCCATTCAGCCCACCCGGGGAGCAAAGGTGCCCCTCGGCAGGGCTCAGGGGACGGCCTATGTGTGTTTCCATGGCTGGGAAAGGGCAGATCCAGAAGCTGGGTGTGCACTTGGGAATGGGGCCTGATGGGCATAGCCGGCCTTCCCTGCTTGGGAAGCAGGAGATCTGGGGCCTCCGAGCTGCATGCCAATCCCCCTCCCTGGATGCCCCTCTTGCTTCTTCTCTGCTGCCAAGCCTCTCTCACCACACGTGCGTCTCATCGAAAGGAGCAGGCTGCTTGCCATTCTTTGCAAGGACCTCACCCCACAGGCCTCGTTTCCTCGAACGGGAGTGCACATTGACCCAGAGCCTCCAGAGGAGCTGCTGTCTCTCCAGCCACAAAGGCCTGCAGCCGAATCCATGGCAGCCTGCTGCATGGAGGGCTTCTATGGGAGAGTGCCATACATCCCAGGCGGGTGCTCCTTTGGCACACCGCTTTCCATGGGGAAACACTGTGTGTGCCAAGTGTCTCCTGTGTGCAGAAAATGTAGCCCCGGTGCCCGAGGTGCAGGGACTCCTCTTTGCACCCAGAGCAATGTGCTAGGCAGGCCTCCCATGCTGGGAGAGCCTCCACTTCCCCAACTGTGCAACTGCCTCAGGAACACATTTCTAGGGAGTGTGGGCCTGACAGGCAGGGCGGCCCGAGTGAGGAACGAGGATTGCAGGGGAAAGCCACTGCACTGAGCCTTGCCCCTGGAAGGCCTCGCTTCAAGGCTCTCAGCACCAGGCCCAGCCTGCAATGAGGCTGCAGCCTGGCCTCAAGTCCCAGGCTTGAACTGGGCACGGCTAGCTCGGAGCCCACCCCAGGCTCAGCCAGGCCTCCCTAAGGCCTGTGCTGGCCTAGGCCACTGCCAGCCAGCAGGACCTCGATGGAGCACAGTTCATTCGAGAAGGCCCCAGGGAGGTAGCCGTGTGTCTCTTGCACTGCTCGGAAGCTGCAGGTTCGGAGGCTGTGTGTGCAGGTTGCCGTTGGGGCCTGAGGTCCAAACAGTCATAAGCCAACTTTCAAGCGGGACTCCTGCTGCCTCGTAGCTGCCTGCCACACACCCTGGCTGCCTGTGCTGTCTGCACTGCCGGCAGGCCTCTGGGGGCACAGGCCAGTCGAGGCCAAGAAACAAGGTGCTTGCTCTCCCCTTGCTAGGACCTCCTCCTTACAGCACTCTGGACCAGGGCACACATGCCCCTGGACCAGCAGCCTGCAAGGAAGCTGCTGCTTAGCCATCCACAAAGGCCTGCAGCCCTTGGCAGGGAGCCTTCTGCTAAGGACAGCTTTCCCACTCCCAAGCCTTGCAGGAGTTCCTGGAGGCTCAGGCCTGCAGCGTTTTCCATCACAGAGCACTGGGGACCCAAAGCCTCCCCTGCGGCTTCCGAGCAGCCTGCAACCCACAGGCCCTTGGCACCCACTCTGTTGCCAGAGGCAAGTCCTAGGCAGGACTCTCGAGCTTGTAGAGCCAGAGGGTCTCCAGCTTGGAAGCCTGCTCAGGAGCTCAGTGGGAGCCAGGCTTCTGCTTCCACGCTGGTTGGCCAGCAGATGGAGGCATCGCTCCACCGAAAAACTCTCTGCTTTGCCTTCAGCCAGGGATCGCCCAGCTCAGCTCTCTCTGCCTCAAGCAGAAACTCGAGGGTGCATCCAGCCTGCAGGAGGAAGAGTGCCTTTGCCTGAGCACTGCTATGCTGGGGCAGCTCCCTGAAGGCTTCCTGGGGCCTCCTCTCCCCTCACACAGTCATGCCATTCAGCCCACCCGGGGAGCAAAGGTGCCCCTCGGCAGGGCTCAGGGGACGGCCTATGTGTGTTTCCATGGCTGGGAAAGGGCAGATCCAGAAGCTGGGTGTGCACTTGGGAATGGGGCCTGATGGGCATAGCCGGCCTTCCCTGCTTGGGAAGCAGGAGATCTGGGGCCTCCGAGCTGCATGCCAATCCCCCTCCCTGGATGCCCCTCTTGCTTCTTCTCTGCTGCCAAGCCTCTCTCACCACACGTGCGTCTCATCGAAAGGAGCAGGCTGCTTGCCATTCTTTGCAAGGACCTCACCCCACAGGCCTCGTTTCCTCGAACGGGAGTGCACATTGACCCAGAGCCTCCAGAGGAGCTGCTGTCTCTCCAGCCACAAAGGCCTGCAGCCGAATCCATGGCAGCCTGCTGCATGGAGGGCTTCTATGGGAGAGTGCCATACATCCCAGGCGGGTGCTCCTTTGGCACACCGCTTTCCATGGGGAAACACTGTGTGTGCCAAGTGTCTCCTGTGTGCAGAAAATGTAGCCCCGGTGCCCGAGGTGCAGGGACTCCTCTTTGCACCCAGAGCAATGTGCTAGGCAGGCCTCCCATGCTGGGAGAGCCTCCACTTCCCCAACTGTGCAACTGCCTCAGGAACACATTTCTAGGGAGTGTGGGCCTGACAGGCAGGGCGGCCCGAGTGAGGAACGAGGATTGCAGGGGAAAGCCACTGCACTGAGCCTTGCCCCTGGAAGGCCTCGCTTCAAGGCTCTCAGCACCAGGCCCAGCCTGCAATGAGGCTGCAGCCTGGCCTCAAGTCCCAGGCTTGAACTGGGCACGGCTAGCTCGGAGCCCACCCCAGGCTCAGCCAGGCCTCCCTAAGGCCTGTGCTGGCCTAGGCCACTGCCAGCCAGCAGGACCTCGATGGAGCACAGTTCATTCGAGAAGGCCCCAGGGAGGTAGCCGTGTGTCTCTTGCACTGCTCGGAAGCTGCAGGTTCGGAGGCTGTGTGTGCAGGTTGCCGTTGGGGCCTGAGGTCCAAACAGTCATAAGCCAACTTTCAAGCGGGACTCCTGCTGCCTCGTAGCTGCCTGCCACACACCCTGGCTGCCTGTGCTGTCTGCACTGCCGGCAGGCCTCTGGGGGCACAGGCCAGTCGAGGCCAAGAAACAAGGTGCTTGCTCTCCCCTTCCTAGGACCTCCTCCTTACAGCACTCTGGACCAGGGCACACATGGCCCTGGACCAGCAGCCTGCAAGGAAGCTGCTGCTTAGCCATCCACAAAGGCCTGCAGCCCTTGGCAGGGAGCCTTCTGCTAAGGACAGCTTTCCCACTCCCAAGCCTTGCAGGAGTTCCTGGAGGCTCAGGCCTGCAGCGTTTTCCATCACAGAGCACTGGGGACCCAAAGCCTCCCCTGCGGCTTCCGAGCACCCTGCAACCCACAGGCCCTTGGCACCCACTCTGTTGCCAGAGGCAAGTCCTAGGCAGGACTCTCGAGCTTGTAGAGCCAGAGGGTCTCCAGCTTGGAAGCCTGCTCAGGAGCTCAGTGGGAGCCAGGCTTCTGCTTCCACGCTGGTTGGCCAGCAGATGGAGGCATCGCTCCACCGAAAAACTCTCTGCTTTGCCTTCAGCCAGGGATCGCCCAGCTCAGCTCTCTCTGCCTCAAGCAGAAACTCGAGGGTGCATCCAGCCTGCAGGAGGAAGAGTGCCTTTGCCTGAGCACTGCTATGCTGGGGCAGCTCCCTGAAGGCTTCCTGGGGCCTCCTCTCCCCTCACACAGTCATGCCATTCAGCCCACCCGGGGAGCAAAGGTGCCCCTCGGCAGGGCTCAGGGGACGGCCTATGTGTGTTTCCATGGCTGGGAAAGGGCAGATCCAGAAGCTGGGTGTGCACTTGGGAATGGGGCCTGATGGGCATAGCCGGCCTTCCCTGCTTGGGAAGCAGGAGATCTGGGGCCTCCGAGCTGCATGCCAATCCCCCTCCCTGGATGCCCCTCTTGCTTCTTCTCTGCTGCCAAGCCTCTCTCACCACACGTGCGTCTCATCGAAAGGAGCAGGCTGCTTGCCATTCTTTGCAAGGACCTCACCCCACAGGCCTCGTTTCCTCGAACGGGAGTGCACATTGACCCAGAGCCTCCAGAGGAGCTGCTGTCTCTCCAGCCACAAAGGCCTGCAGCCGAATCCATGGCAGCCTGCTGCATGGAGGGCTTCTATGGGAGAGTGCCATACATCCCAGGCGGGTGCTCCTTTGGCACACCGCTTTCCATGGGGAAACACTGTGTGTGCCAAGTGTCTCCTGTGTGCAGAAAATGTAGCCCCGGTGCCCGAGGTGCAGGGACTCCTCTTTGCACCCAGAGCAATGTGCTAGGCAGGCCTCCCATGCTGGGAGAGCCTCCACTTCCCCAACTGTGCAACTGCCTCAGGAACACATTTCTAGGGAGTGTGGGCCTGACAGGCAGGGCGGCCCGAGTGAGGAACGAGGATTGCAGGGGAAAGCCACTGCACTGAGCCTTGCCCCTGGAAGGCCTCGCTTCAAGGCTCTCAGCACCAGGCCCAGCCTGCAATGAGGCTGCAGCCTGGCCTCAAGTCCCAGGCTTGAACTGGGCACGGCTAGCTCGGAGCCCACCCCAGGCTCAGCCAGGCCTCCCTAAGGCCTGTGCTGGCCTAGGCCACTGCCAGCCAGCAGGACCTCGATGGAGCACAGTTCATTCGAGAAGGCCCCAGGGAGGTAGCCGTGTGTCTCTTGCACTGCTCGGAAGCTGCAGGTTCGGAGGCTGTGTGTGCAGGTTGCCGTTGGGGCCTGAGGTCCAAACAGTCATAAGCCAACTTTCAAGCGGGACTCCTGCTGCCTCGTAGCTGCCTGCCACACACCCTGGCTGCCTGTGCTGTCTGCACTGCCGGCAGGCCTCTGGGGGCACAGGCCAGTCGAGGCCAAGAAACAAGGTGCTTGCTCTCCCCTTGCTAGGACCTCCTCCTTACAGCACTCTGGACCAGGGCACACATGCCCCTGGACCAGCAGCCTGCAAGGAAGCTGCTGCTTAGCCATCCACAAAGGCCTGCAGCCCTTGGCAGGGAGCCTTCTGCTAAGGACAGCTTTCCCACTCCCAAGCCTTGCAGGAGTTCCTGGAGGCTCAGGCCTGCAGCGTTTCCCATCACAGAGCACTGGGTGCCCAAAGCCTCCCCTGCGGCTTCCGAGCACCCTGCAACCCACAGGCCCTTGGCACCCACTCTGTTGCCAGAGGCAAGTCCTAGGCAGGACTCTCGAGCTTGTAGAGCCAGAGGGTCTCCAGCTTGGAAGCCTGCTCAGGAGCTCAGTGGGAGCCAGGCTTCTGCTTCCACGCTGGTTGGCCAGCAGATGGAGGCATCGCTCCACCGAAAAACTCTCTGCTTTGCCTTCAGCCAGGGATCGCCCAGCTCAGCTCTCTCTGCCTCAAGCAGAAACTCGAGGGTGCATCCAGCCTGCAGGAGGAAGAGTGCCTTTGCCTGAGCACTGCTATGCTGGGGCAGCTCCCTGAAGGCTTCCTGGGGCCTCCTCTCCCCTCACACAGTCATGCCATTCAGCCCACCCGGGGAGCAAAGGTGCCCCTCGGCAGGGCTCAGGGGACGGCCTATGTGTGTTTCCATGGCTGGGAAAGGGCAGATCCAGAAGCTGGGTGTGCACTTGGGAATGGGGCCTGATGGGCATAGCCGGCCTTCCCTGCTTGGGAAGCAGGAGATCTGGGGCCTCCGAGCTGCATGCCAATCCCCCTCCCTGGATGCCCCTCTTGCTTCTTCTCTGCTGCCAAGCCTCTCTCACCACACGTGCGTCTCATCGAAAGGAGCAGGCTGCTTGCCATTCTTTGCAAGGACCTCACCCCACAGGCCTCGTTTCCTCGAACGGGAGTGCACATTGACCCAGAGCCTCCAGAGGAGCTGCTGTCTCTCCAGCCACAAAGGCCTGCAGCCGAATCCATGGCAGCCTGCTGCATGGAGGGCTTCTATGGGAGAGTGCCATACATCCCAGGCGGGTGCTCCTTTGGCACACCGCTTTCCATGGGGAAACACTGTGTGTGCCAAGTGTCTCCTGTGTGCAGAAAATGTAGCCCCGGTGCCCGAGGTGCAGGGACTCCTCTTTGCACCCAGAGCAATGTGCTAGGCAGGCCTCCCATGCTGGGAGAGCCTCCACTTCCCCAACTGTGCAACTGCCTCAGGAACACATTTCTAGGGAGTGTGGGCCTGACAGGCAGGGCGGCCCGAGTGAGGAACGAGGATTGCAGGGGAAAGCCACTGCACTGAGCCTTGCCCCTGGAAGGCCTCGCTTCAAGGCTCTCAGCACCAGGCCCAGCCTGCAATGAGGCTGCAGCCTGGCCTCAAGTCCCAGGCTTGAACTGGGCACGGCTAGCTCGGAGCCCACCCCAGGCTCAGCCAGGCCTCCCTAAGGCCTGTGCTGGCCTAGGCCACTGCCAGCCAGCAGGACCTCGATGGAGCACAGTTCATTCGAGAAGGCCCCAGGGAGGTAGCCGTGTGTCTCTTGCACTGCTCGGAAGCTGCAGGTTCGGAGGCTGTGTGTGCAGGTTGCCGTTGGGGCCTGAGGTCCAAACAGTCATAAGCCAACTTTCAAGCGGGACTCCTGCTGCCTCGTAGCTGCCTGCCACACACCCTGGCTGCCTGTGCTGTCTGCACTGCCGGCAGGCCTCTGGGGGCACAGGCCAGTCGAGGCCAAGAAACAAGGTGCTTGCTCTCCCCTTGCTAGGACCTCCTCCTTACAGCACTCTGGACCAGGGCACACATGCCCCTGGACCAGCAGCCTGCAAGGAAGCTGCTGCTTAGCCATCCACAAAGGCCTGCAGCCCTTGGCAGGGAGCCTTCTGCTAAGGACAGCTTTCCCACTCCCAAGCCTTGCAGGAGTTCCTGGAGGCTCAGGCCTGCAGCGTTTCCCATCACAGAGCACTGGGGACCCAAAGCCTCCCCTGCGGCTTCCGAGCAGCCTGCAACCCACAGGCCCTTGGCACCCACTCTGTTGCCAGAGGCAAGTCCTAGGCAGGACTCTCGAGCTTGTAGAGCCAGAGGGTCTCCAGCTTGGAAGCCTGCTCAGGAGCTCAGTGGGAGCCAGGCTTCTGCTTCCACGCTGGTTGGCCAGCAGATGGAGGCATCGCTCCACCGAAAAACTCTCTGCTTTGCCTTCAGCCAGGGATCGCCCAGCTCAGCTCTCTCTGCCTCAAGCAGAAACTCGAGGGTGCATCCAGCCTGCAGGAGGAAGAGTGCCTTTGCCTGAGCACTGCTATGCTGGGGCAGCTCCCTGAAGGCTTCCTGGGGCCTCCTCTCCCCTCACACAGTCATGCCATTCAGCCCACCCGGGGAGCAAAGGTGCCCCTCGGCAGGGCTCAGGGGACGGCCTATGTGTGTTTCCATGGCTGGGAAAGGGCAGATCCAGAAGCTGGGTGTGCACTTGGGAATGGGGCCTGATGGGCATAGCCGGCCTTCCCTGCTTGGGAAGCAGGAGATCTGGGGCCTCCGAGCTGCATGCCAATCCCCCTCCCTGGATGCCCCTCTTGCTTCTTCTCTGCTGCCAAGCCTCTCTCACCACACGTGCGTCTCATCGAAAGGAGCAGGCTGCTTGCCATTCTTTGCAAGGACCTCACCCCACAGGCCTCGTTTCCTCGAACGGGAGTGCACATTGACCCAGAGCCTCCAGAGGAGCTGCTGTCTCTCCAGCCACAAAGGCCTGCAGCCGAATCCATGGCAGCCTGCTGCATGGAGGGCTTCTATGGGAGAGTGCCATACATCCCAGGCGGGTGCTCCTTTGGCACACCGCTTTCCATGGGGAAACACTGTGTGTGCCAAGTGTCTCCTGTGTGCAGAAAATGTAGCCCCGGTGCCCGAGGTGCAGGGACTCCTCTTTGCACCCAGAGCAATGTGCTAGGCAGGCCTCCCATGCTGGGAGAGCCTCCACTTCCCCAACTGTGCAACTGCCTCAGGAACACATTTCTAGGGAGTGTGGGCCTGACAGGCAGGGCGGCCCGAGTGAGGAACGAGGATTGCAGGGGAAAGCCACTGCACTGAGCCTTGCCCCTGGAAGGCCTCGCTTCAAGGCTCTCAGCACCAGGCCCAGCCTGCAATGAGGCTGCAGCCTGGCCTCAAGTCCCAGGCTTGAACTGGGCACGGCTAGCTCGGAGCCCACCCCAGGCTCAGCCAGGCCTCCCTAAGGCCTGTGCTGGCCTAGGCCACTGCCAGCCAGCAGGACCTCGATGGAGCACAGTTCATTCGAGAAGGCCCCAGGGAGGTAGCCGTGTGTCTCTTGCACTGCTCGGAAGCTGCAGGTTCGGAGGCTGTGTGTGCAGGTTGCCGTTGGGGCCTGAGGTCCAAACAGTCATAAGCCAACTTTCAAGCGGGACTCCTGCTGCCTCGTAGCTGCCTGCCACACACCCTGGCTGCCTGTGCTGTCTGCACTGCCGGCAGGCCTCTGGGGGCACAGGCCAGTCGAGGCCAAGAAACAAGGTGCTTGCTCTCCCCTTCCTAGGACCTCCTCCTTACAGCACTCTGGACCAGGGCACACATGGCCCTGGACCAGCAGCCTGCAAGGAAGCTGCTGCTTAGCCATCCACAAAGGCCTGCAGCCCTTGGCAGGGAGCCTTCTGCTAAGGACAGCTTTCCCACTCCCAAGCCTTGCAGGAGTTCCTGGAGGCTCAGGCCTGCAGCGTTTTCCATCACAGAGCACTGGGGACCCAAAGCCTCCCCTGCGGCTTCCGAGCAGCCTGCAACCCACAGGCCCTTGGCACCCACTCTGTTGCCAGAGGCAAGTCCTAGGCAGGACTCTCGAGCTTGTAGAGCCAGAGGGTCTCCAGCTTGGAAGCCTGCTCAGGAGCTCAGTGGGAGCCAGGCTTCTGCTTCCACGCTGGTTGGCCAGCAGATGGAGGCATCGCTCCACCGAAAAACTCTCTGCTTTGCCTTCAGCCAGGGATCGCCCAGCTCAGCTCTCTCTGCCTCAAGCAGAAACTCGAGGGTGCATCCAGCCTGCAGGAGGAAGAGTGCCTTTGCCTGAGCACTGCTATGCTGGGGCAGCTCCCTGAAGGCTTCCTGGGGCCTCCTCTCCCCTCACACAGTCATGCCATTCAGCCCACCCGGGGAGCAAAGGTGCCCCTCGGCAGGGCTCAGGGGACGGCCTATGTGTGTTTCCATGGCTGGGAAAGGGCAGATCCAGAAGCTGGGTGTGCACTTGGGAATGGGGCCTGATGGGCATAGCCGGCCTTCCCTGCTTGGGAAGCAGGAGATCTGGGGCCTCCGAGCTGCATGCCAATCCCCCTCCCTGGATGCCCCTCTTGCTTCTTCTCTGCTGCCAAGCCTCTCTCACCACACGTGCGTCTCATCGAAAGGAGCAGGCTGCTTGCCATTCTTTGCAAGGACCTCACCCCACAGGCCTCGTTTCCTCAAACGGGAGTGCACATTGACCCAGAGCCTCCAGAGGAGCTGCTGTCTCTCCAGCCACAAAGGCCTGCAGCCGAATCCATGGCAGCCTGCTGCATGGAGGGCTTCTATGGGAGAGTGCCATACATCCCAGGCGGGTGCTCCTTTGGCACACCGCTTTCCATGGGGAAACACTGTGTGTGCCAAGTGTCTCCTGTGTGCAGAAAATGTAGCCCCGGTGCCCGAGGTGCAGGGACTCCTCTTTGCACCCAGAGCAATGTGCTAGGCAGGCCTCCCATGCTGGGAGAGCCTCCACTTCCCCAACTGTGCAACTGCCTCAGGAACACATTTCTAGGGAGTGTGGGCCTGACAGGCAGGGCGGCCCGAGTGAGGAACGAGGATTGCAGGGGAAAGCCACTGCACTGAGCCTTGCCCCTGGAAGGCCTCGCTTCAAGGCTCTCAGCACCAGGCCCAGCCTGCAATGAGGCTGCAGCCTGGCCTCAAGTCCCAGGCTTGAACTGGGCACGGCTAGCTCGGAGCCCACCCCAGGCTCAGCCAGGCCTCCCTAAGGCCTGTGCTGGCCTAGGCCACTGCCAGCCAGCAGGACCTCGATGGAGCACAGTTCATTCGAGAAGGCCCCAGGGAGGTACCCGTGTGTCTCTTGCACTGCTCGGAAGCTGCAGGTTCGGAGGCTGTGTGTGCAGGTTGCCGATGGGGCCTGAGGTCCAAACAGTCATAAGCCAACTTTCAAGCGGGACTCCTGCTGCCTCGTAGCTGCCTGCCACACACCCTGGCTGCCTGTGCTGTCTGCACTGCCGGCAGGCCTCTGGGGGCACAGGCCAGTCGAGGCCAAGAAACAAGGTGCTTGCTCTCCCCTTGCTAGGACCTCCTCCTTACAGCACTCTGGACCAGGGCACACATGCCCCTGGACCAGCAGCCTGCAAGGAAGCTGCTGCTTAGCCATCCACAAAGGCCTGCAGCCCTTGGCAGGGAGCCTTCTGCTAAGGACAGCTTTCCCACTCCCAAGCCTTGCAGGAGTTCCTGGAGGCTCAGGCCTGCAGCGTTTTCCATCACAGAGCACTGGGGACCCAAAGCCTCCCCTGCAGCTTCCGAGCAGCCTGCAACCCACAGGCCCTTGGCACCCACTCTGTTGCCAGAGGCAAGTCCTAGGCAGGACTCTCGAGCTTGTAGAGCCAGAGGGTCTCCAGCTTGGAAGCCTGCTCAGGAGCTCAGTGGGAGCCAGGCTTCTGCTTCCACGCTGGTTGGCCAGCAGATGGAGGCATCGCTCCACCGAAAAACTCTCTGCTTTGCCTTCAGCCAGGGATCGCCCAGCTCAGCTCTCTCTGCCTCAAGCAGAAACTCGAGGGTGCATCCAGCCTGCAGGAGGAAGAGTGCCTTTGCCTGAGCACTGCTATGCTGGGGCAGCTCCCTGAAGGCTTCCTGGGGCCTCCTCTCCCCTCACACAGTCATGCCATTCAGCCCACCCGGGGAGCAAAGGTGCCCCTCGGCAGGGCTCAGGGGACGGCCTATGTGTGTTTCCATGGCTGGGAAAGGGCAGATCCAGAAGCTGGGTGTGCACTTGGGAATGGGGCCTGATGGGCATAGCCGGCCTTCCCTGCTTGGGAAGCAGGAGATCTGGGGCCTCCGAGCTGCATGCCAATCCCCCTCCCTGGATGCCCCTCTTGCTTCTTCTCTGCTGCCAAGCCTCTCTCACCACACGTGCGTCTCATCGAAAGGAGCAGGCTGCTTGCCATTCTTTGCAAGGACCTCACCCCACAGGCCTCGTTTCCTCGAACGGGAGTGCACATTGACCCAGAGCCTCCAGAGGAGCTGCTGTCTCTCCAGCCACAAAGGCCTGCAGCCGAATCCATGGCAGCCTGCTGCATGGAGGGCTTCTATGGGAGAGTGCCATACATCCCAGGCGGGTGCTCCTTTGGCACACCGCTTTCCATGGGGAAACACTGTGTGTGCCAAGTGTCTCCTGTGTGCAGAAAATGTAGCCCCGGTGCCCGAGGTGCAGGGACTCCTCTTTGCACCCAGAGCAATGTGCTAGGCAGGCCTCCCATGCTGGGAGAGCCTCCACTTCCCCAACTGTGCAACTGCCTCAGGAACACATTTCTAGGGAGTGTGGGCCTGACAGGCAGGGCGGCCCGAGTGAGGAACGAGGATTGCAGGGGAAAGCCACTGCACTGAGCCTTGCCCCTGGAAGGCCTCGCTTCAAGGCTCTCAGCACCAGGCCCAGCCTGCAATGAGGCTGCAGCCTGGCCTCAAGTCCCAGGCTTGAACTGGGCACGGCTAGCTCGGAGCCCACCCCAGGCTCAGCCAGGCCTCCCTAAGGCCTGTGCTGGCCTAGGCCACTGCCAGCCAGCAGGACCTCGATGGAGCACAGTTCATTCGAGAAGGCCCCAGGGAGGTAGCCGTGTGTCTCTTGCACTGCTCGGAAGCTGCAGGTTCGGAGGCTGTGTGTGCAGGTTGCCGTTGGGGCCTGAGGTCCAAACAGTCATAAGCCAACTTTCAAGCGGGACTCCTGCTGCCTCGTAGCTGCCTGCCACACACCCTGGCTGCCTGTGCTGTCTGCACTGCCGGCAGGCCTCTGGGGGCACAGGCCAGTCGAGGCCAAGAAACAAGGTGCTTGCTCTCCCCTTGCTAGGACCTCCTCCTTACAGCACTCTGGACCAGGGCACACATGGCCCTGGACCAGCAGCCTGCAAGGAAGCTGCTGCTTAGCCATCCACAAAGGCCTGCAGCCCTTGGCAGGGAGCCTTCTGCTAAGGACAGCTTTCCCACTCCCAAGCCTTGCAGGAGTTCCTGGAGGCTCAGGCCTGCAGCGTTTTCCATCACAGAGCACTGGGGACCCAAAGCCTCCCCTGCGGCTTCCGAGCACCCTGCAACCCACAGGCCCTTGGCACCCACTCTGTTGCCAGAGGCAAGTCCTAGGCAGGACTCTCGAGCTTGTAGAGCCAGAGGGTCTCCAGCTTGGAAGCCTGCTCAGGAGCTCAGTGGGAGCCAGGCTTCTGCTTCCACGCTGGTTGGCCAGCAGATGGAGGCATCGCTCCACCGAAAAACTCTCTGCTTTGCCTTCAGCCAGGGATCGCCCAGCTCAGCTCTCTCTGCCTCAAGCAGAAACTCGAGGGTGCATCCAGCCTGCAGGAGGAAGAGTGCCTTTGCCTGAGCACTGCTATGCTGGGGCAGCTCCCTGAAGGCTTCCTGGGGCCTCCTCTCCCCTCACACAGTCATGCCATTCAGCCCACCCGGGGAGCAAAGGTGCCCCTCGGCAGGGCTCAGGGGACGGCCTATGTGTGTTTCCATGGCTGGGAAAGGGCAGATCCAGAAGCTGGGTGTGCACTTGGGAATGGGGCCTGATGGGCATAGCCGGCCTTCCCTGCTTGGGAAGCAGGAGATCTGGGGCCTCCGAGCTGCATGCCAATCCCCCTCCCTGGATGCCCCTCTTGCTTCTTCTCTGCTGCCAAGCCTCTCTCACCACACGTGCGTCTCATCGAAAGGAGCAGGCTGCTTGCCATTCTTTGCAAGGACCTCACCCCACAGGCCTCGTTTCCTCGAACGGGAGTGCACATTGACCCAGAGCCTCCAGAGGAGCTGCTGTCTCTCCAGCCACAAAGGCCTGCAGCCGAATCCATGGCAGCCTGCTGCATGGAGGGCTTCTATGGGAGAGTGCCATACATCCCAGGCGGGTGCTCCTTTGGCACACCGCTTTCCATGGGGAAACACTGTGTGTGCCAAGTGTCTCCTGTGTGCAGAAAATGTAGCCCCGGTGCCCGAGGTGCAGGGACTCCTCTTTGCACCCAGAGCAATGTGCTAGGCAGGCCTCCCATGCTGGGAGAGCCTCCACTTCCCCAACTGTGCAACTGCCTCAGGAACACATTTCTAGGGAGTGTGGGCCTGACAGGCAGGGCGGCCCGAGTGAGGAACGAGGATTGCAGGGGAAAGCCACTGCACTGAGCCTTGCCCCTGGAAGGCCTCGCTTCAAGGCTCTCAGCACCAGGCCCAGCCTGCAATGAGGCTGCAGCCTGGCCTCAAGTCCCAGGCTTGAACTGGGCACGGCTAGCTCGGAGCCCACCCCAGGCTCAGCCAGGCCTCCCTAAGGCCTGTGCTGGCCTAGGCCACTGCCAGCCAGCAGGACCTCGATGGAGCACAGTTCATTCGAGAAGGCCCCAGGGAGGTAGCCGTGTGTCTCTTGCACTGCTCGGAAGCTGCAGGTTCGGAGGCTGTGTGTGCAGGTTGCCGATGGGGCCTGAGGTCCAAACAGTCATAAGCCAACTTTCAAGCGGGACTCCTGCTGCCTCGTAGCTGCCTGCCACACACCCTGGCTGCCTGTGCTGTCTGCACTGCCGGCAGGCCTCTGGGGGCACAGGCCAGTCGAGGCCAAGAAACAAGGTGCTTGCTCTCCCCTTGCTAGGACCTCCTCCTTACAGCACTCTGGACCAGGGCACACATGCCCCTGGACCAGCAGCCTGCAAGGAAGCTGCTGCTTAGCCATCCACAAAGGCCTGCAGCCCTTGGCAGGGAGCCTTCTGCTAAGGACAGCTTTCCCACTCCCAAGCCTTGCAGGAGTTCCTGGAGGCTCAGGCCTGCAGCGTTTTCCATCACAGAGCACTGGGGACCCAAAGCCTCCCCTGCAGCTTCCGAGCACCCTGCAACCCACAGGCCCTTGGCACCCACTCTGTTGCCAGAGGCAAGTCCTAGGCAGGACTCTCGAGCTTGTAGAGCCAGAGGGTCTCCAGCTTGGAAGCCTGCTCAGGAGCTCAGTGGGAGCCAGGCTTCTGCTTCCACGCTGGTTGGCCAGCAGATGGAGGCATCGCTCCACCGAAAAACTCTCTGCTTTGCCTTCAGCCAGGGATCGCCCAGCTCAGCTCTCTCTGCCTCAAGCAGAAACTCGAGGGTGCATCCAGCCTGCAGGAGGAAGAGTGCCTTTGCCTGAGCACTGCTATGCTGGGGCAGCTCCCTGAAGGCTTCCTGGGGCCTCCTCTCCCCTCACACAGTCATGCCATTCAGCCCACCCGGGGAGCAAAGGTGCCCCTCGGCAGGGCTCAGGGGACGGCCTATGTGTGTTTCCATGGCTGGGAAAGGGCAGATCCAGAAGCTGGGTGTGCACTTGGGAATGGGGCCTGATGGGCATAGCCGGCCTTCCCTGCTTGGGAAGCAGGAGATCTGGGGCCTCCGAGCTGCATGCCAATCCCCCTCCCTGGATGCCCCTCTTGCTTCTTCTCTGCTGCCAAGCCTCTCTCACCACACGTGCGTCTCATCGAAAGGAGCAGGCTGCTTGCCATTCTTTGCAAGGACCTCACCCCACAGGCCTCGTTTCCTCGAACGGGAGTGCACATTGACCCAGAGCCTCCAGAGGAGCTGCTGTCTCTCCAGCCACAAAGGCCTGCAGCCGAATCCATGGCAGCCTGCTGCATGGAGGGCTTCTATGGGAGAGTGCCATACATCCCAGGCGGGTGCTCCTTTGGCACACCGCTTTCCATGGGGAAACACTGTGTGTGCCAAGTGTCTCCTGTGTGCAGAAAATGTAGCCCCGGTGCCCGAGGTGCAGGGACTCCTCTTTGCACCCAGAGCAATGTGCTAGGCAGGCCTCCCATGCTGGGAGAGCCTCCACTTCCCCAACTGTGCAACTGCCTCAGGAACACATTTCTAGGGAGTGTGGGCCTGACAGGCAGGGCGGCCCGAGTGAGGAACGAGGATTGCAGGGGAAAGCCACTGCACTGAGCCTTGCCCCTGGAAGGCCTCGCTTCAAGGCTCTCAGCACCAGGCCCAGCCTGCAATGAGGCTGCAGCCTGGCCTCAAGTCCCAGGCTTGAACTGGGCACGGCTAGCTCGGAGCCCACCCCAGGCTCAGCCAGGCCTCCCTAAGGCCTGTGCTGGCCTAGGCCACTGCCAGCCAGCAGGACCTCGATGGAGCACAGTTCATTCGAGAAGGCCCCAGGGAGGTAGCCGTGTGTCTCTTGCACTGCTCGGAAGCTGCAGGTTCGGAGGCTGTGTGTGCAGGTTGCCGTTGGGGCCTGAGGTCCAAACAGTCATAAGCCAACTTTCAAGCGGGACTCCTGCTGCCTCGTAGCTGCCTGCCACACACCCTGGCTGCCTGTGCTGTCTGCACTGCCGGCAGGCCTCTGGGGGCACAGGCCAGTCGAGGCCAAGAAACAAGGTGCTTGCTCTCCCCTTGCTAGGACCTCCTCCTTACAGCACTCTGGACCAGGGCACACATGGCCCTGGACCAGCAGCCTGCAAGGAAGCTGCTGCTTAGCCATCCACAAAGGCCTGCAGCCCTTGGCAGGGAGCCTTCTGCTAAGGACAGCTTTCCCACTCCCAAGCCTTGCAGGAGTTCCTGGAGGCTCAGGCCTGCAGCGTTTCCCATCACAGAGCACTGGGTGCCCAAAGCCTCCCCTGCGGCTTCCGAGCACCCTGCAACCCACAGGCCCTTGGCACCCACTCTGTTGCCAGAGGCAAGTCCTAGGCAGGACTCTCGAGCTTGTAGAGCCAGAGGGTCTCCAGCTTGGAAGCCTGCTCAGGAGCTCAGTGGGAGCCAGGCTTCTGCTTCCACGCTGGTTGGCCAGCAGATGGAGGCATCGCTCCACCGAAAAACTCTCTGCTTTGCCTTCAGCCAGGGATCGCCCAGCTCAGCTCTCTCTGCCTCAAGCAGAAACTCGAGGGTGCATCCAGCCTGCAGGAGGAAGAGTGCCTTTGCCTGAGCACTGCTATGCTGGGGCAGCTCCCTGAAGGCTTCCTGGGGCCTCCTCTCCCCTCACACAGTCATGCCATTCAGCCCACCCGGGGAGCAAAGGTGCCCCTCGGCAGGGCTCAGGGGACAGCCTATGTGTGTTTCCATGGCTGGGAAAGGGCAGATCCAGAAGCTGGGTGTGCACTTGGGAATGGGGCCTGATGGGCATAGCCGGCCTTCCCTGCTTGGGAAGCAGGAGATCTGGGGCCTCCGAGCTGCATGCCAATCCCCCTCCCTGGATGCCCCTCTTGCTTCTTCTCTGCTGCCAAGCCTCTCTCACCACACGTGCGTCTCATCGAAAGGAGCAGGCTGCTTGCCATTCTTTGCAAGGACCTCACCCCACAGGCCTCGTTTCCTCGAACGGGAGTGCACATTGACCCAGAGCCTCCAGAGGAGCTGCTGTCTCTCCAGCCACAAAGGCCTGCAGCCGAATCCATGGCAGCCTGCTGCATGGAGGGCTTCTATGGGAGAGTGCCATACATCCCAGGCGGGTGCTCCTTTGGCACACCGCTTTCCATGGGGAAACACTGTGTGTGCCAAGTGTCTCCTGTGTGCAGAAAATGTAGCCCCGGTGCCCGAGGTGCAGGGACTCCTCTTTGCACCCAGAGCAATGTGCTAGGCAGGCCTCCCATGCTGGGAGAGCCTCCACTTCCCCAACTGTGCAACTGCCTCAGGAACACATTTCTAGGGAGTGTGGGCCTGACAGGCAGGGCGGCCCGAGTGAGGAACGAGGATTGCAGGGGAAAGCCACTGCACTGAGCCTTGCCCCTGGAAGGCCTCGCTTCAAGGCTCTCAGCACCAGGCCCAGCCTGCAATGAGGCTGCAGCCTGGCCTCAAGTCCCAGGCTTGAACTGGGCACGGCTAGCTCGGAGCCCACCCCAGGCTCAGCCAGGCCTCCCTAAGGCCTGTGCTGGCCTAGGCCACTGCCAGCCAGCAGGACCTCGATGGAGCACAGTTCATTCGAGAAGGCCCCAGGGAGGTAGCCGTGTGTCTCTTGCACTGCTCGGAAGCTGCAGGTTCGGAGGCTGTGTGTGCAGGTTGCCGATGGGGCCTGAGGTCCAAACAGTCATAAGCCAACTTTCAAGCGGGACTCCTGCTGCCTCGTAGCTGCCTGCCACACACCCTGGCTGCCTGTGCTGTCTGCACTGCCGGCAGGCCTCTGGGGGCACAGGCCAGTCGAGGCCAAGAAACAAGGTGCTTGCTCTCCCCTTGCTAGGACCTCCTCCTTACAGCACTCTGGACCAGGGCACACATGCCCCTGGACCAGCAGCCTGCAAGGAAGCTGCTGCTTAGCCATCCACAAAGGCCTGCAGCCCTTGGCAGGGAGCCTTCTGCTAAGGACAGCTTTCCCACTCCCAAGCCTTGCAGGAGTTCCTGGAGGCTCAGGCCTGCAGCGTTTTCCATCACAGAGCACTGGGGACCCAAAGCCTCCCCTGCAGCTTCCGAGCACCCTGCAACCCACAGGCCCTTGGCACCCACTCTGTTGCCAGAGGCAAGTCCTAGGCAGGACTCTCGAGCTTGTAGAGCCAGAGGGTCTCCAGCTTGGAAGCCTGCTCAGGAGCTCAGTGGGAGCCAGGCTTCTGCTTCCACGCTGGTTGGCCAGCAGATGGAGGCATCGCTCCACCGAAAAACTCTCTGCTTTGCCTTCAGCCAGGGATCGCCCAGCTCAGCTCTCTCTGCCTCAAGCAGAAACTCGAGGGTGCATCCAGCCTGCAGGAGGAAGAGTGCCTTTGCCTGAGCACTGCTATGCTGGGGCAGCTCCCTGAAGGCTTCCTGGGGCCTCCTCTCCCCTCACACAGTCATGCCATTCAGCCCACCCGGGGAGCAAAGGTGCCCCTCGGCAGGGCTCAGGGGACGGCCTATGTGTGTTTCCATGGCTGGGAAAGGGCAGATCCAGAAGCTGGGTGTGCACTTGGGAATGGGGCCTGATGGGCATAGCCGGCCTTCCCTGCTTGGGAAGCAGGAGATCTGGGGCCTCCGAGCTGCATGCCAATCCCCCTCCCTGGATGCCCCTCTTGCTTCTTCTCTGCTGCCAAGCCTCTCTCACCACACGTGCGTCTCATCGAAAGGAGCAGGCTGCTTGCCATTCTTTGCAAGGACCTCACCCCACAGGCCTCGTTTCCTCGAACGGGAGTGCACATTGACCCAGAGCCTCCAGAGGAGCTGCTGTCTCTCCAGCCACAAAGGCCTGCAGCCGAATCCATGGCAGCCTGCTGCATGGAGGGCTTCTATGGGAGAGTGCCATACATCCCAGGCGGGTGCTCCTTTGGCACACCGCTTTCCATGGGGAAACACTGTGTGTGCCAAGTGTCTCCTGTGTGCAGAAAATGTAGCCCCGGTGCCCGAGGTGCAGGGACTCCTCTTTGCACCCAGAGCAATGTGCTAGGCAGGCCTCCCATGCTGGGAGAGCCTCCACTTCCCCAACTGTGCAACTGCCTCAGGAACACATTTCTAGGGAGTGTGGGCCTGACAGGCAGGGCGGCCCGAGTGAGGAACGAGGATTGCAGGGGAAAGCCACTGCACTGAGCCTTGCCCCTGGAAGGCCTCGCTTCAAGGCTCTCAGCACCAGGCCCAGCCTGCAATGAGGCTGCAGCCTGGCCTCAAGTCCCAGGCTTGAACTGGGCACGGCTAGCTCGGAGCCCACCCCAGGCTCAGCCAGGCCTCCCTAAGGCCTGTGCTGGCCTAGGCCACTGCCAGCCAGCAGGACCTCGATGGAGCACAGTTCATTCGAGAAGGCCCCAGGGAGGTAGCCGTGTGTCTCTTGCACTGCTCGGAAGCTGCAGGTTCGGAGGCTGTGTGTGCAGGTTGCCGTTGGGGCCTGAGGTCCAAACAGTCATAAGCCAACTTTCAAGCGGGACTCCTGCTGCCTCGTAGCTGCCTGCCACACACCCTGGCTGCCTGTGCTGTCTGCACTGCCGGCAGGCCTCTGGGGGCACAGGCCAGTCGAGGCCAAGAAACAAGGTGCTTGCTCTCCCCTTGCTAGGACCTCCTCCTTACAGCACTCTGGACCAGGGCACACATGGCCCTGGACCAGCAGCCTGCAAGGAAGCTGCTGCTTAGCCATCCACAAAGGCCTGCAGCCCTTGGCAGGGAGCCTTCTGCTAAGGACAGCTTTCCCACTCCCAAGCCTTGCAGGAGTTCCTGGAGGCTCAGGCCTGCAGCGTTTTCCATCACAGAGCACTGGGGACCCAAAGCCTCCCCTGCGGCTTCCGAGCACCCTGCAACCCACAGGCCCTTGGCACCCACTCTGTTGCCAGAGGCAAGTCCTAGGCAGGACTCTCGAGCTTGTAGAGCCAGAGGGTCTCCAGCTTGGAAGCCTGCTCAGGAGCTCAGTGGGAGCCAGGCTTCTGCTTCCACGCTGGTTGGCCAGCAGATGGAGGCATCGCTCCACCGAAAAACTCTCTGCTTTGCCTTCAGCCAGGGATCGCCCAGCTCAGCTCTCTCTGCCTCAAGCAGAAACTCGAGGGTGCATCCAGCCTGCAGGAGGAAGAGTGCCTTTGCCTGAGCACTGCTATGCTGGGGCAGCTCCCTGAAGGCTTCCTGGGGCCTCCTCTCCCCTCACACAGTCATGCCATTCAGCCCACCCGGGGAGCAAAGGTGCCCCTCGGCAGGGCTCAGGGGACGGCCTATGTGTGTTTCCATGGCTGGGAAAGGGCAGATCCAGAAGCTGGGTGTGCACTTGGGAATGGGGCCTGATGGGCATAGCCGGCCTTCCCTGCTTGGGAAGCAGGAGATCTGGGGCCTCCGAGCTGCATGCCAATCCCCCTCCCTGGATGCCCCTCTTGCTTCTTCTCTGCTGCCAAGCCTCTCTCACCACACGTGCGTCTCATCGAAAGGAGCAGGCTGCTTGCCATTCTTTGCAAGGACCTCACCCCACAGGCCTCGTTTCCTCGAACGGGAGTGCACATTGACCCAGAGCCTCCAGAGGAGCTGCTGTCTCTCCAGCCACAAAGGCCTGCAGCCGAATCCATGGCAGCCTGCTGCATGGAGGGCTTCTATGGGAGAGTGCCATACATCCCAGGCGGGTGCTCCTTTGGCACACCGCTTTCCATGGGGAAACACTGTGTGTGCCAAGTGTCTCCTGTGTGCAGAAAATGTAGCCCCGGTGCCCGAGGTGCAGGGACTCCTCTTTGCACCCAGAGCAATGTGCTAGGCAGGCCTCCCATGCTGGGAGAGCCTCCACTTCCCCAACTGTGCAACTGCCTCAGGAACACATTTCTAGGGAGTGTGGGCCTGACAGGCAGGGCGGCCCGAGTGAGGAACGAGGATTGCAGGGGAAAGCCACTGCACTGAGCCTTGCCCCTGGAAGGCCTCGCTTCAAGGCTCTCAGCACCAGGCCCAGCCTGCAATGAGGCTGCAGCCTGGCCTCAAGTCCCAGGCTTGAACTGGGCACGGCTAGCTCGGAGCCCACCCCAGGCTCAGCCAGGCCTCCCTAAGGCCTGTGCTGGCCTAGGCCACTGCCAGCCAGCAGGACCTCGATGGAGCACAGTTCATTCGAGAAGGCCCCAGGGAGGTACCCGTGTGTCTCTTGCACTGCTCGGAAGCTGCAGGTTCGGAGGCTGTGTGTGCAGGTTGCCGTTGGGGCCTGAGGTCCAAACAGTCATAAGCCAACTTTCAAGCGGGACTCCTGCTGCCTCGTAGCTGCCTGCCACACACCCTGGCTGCCTGTGCTGTCTGCACTGCCGGCAGGCCTCTGGGGGCACAGGCCAGTCGAGGCCAAGAAACAAGGTGCTTGCTCTCCCCTTGCTAGGACCTCCTCCTTACAGCACTCTGGACCAGGGCACACATGGCCCTGGACCAGCAGCCTGCAAGGAAGCTGCTGCTTAGCCATCCACAAAGGCCTGCAGCCCTTGGCAGGGAGCCTTCTGCTAAGGACAGCTTTCCCACTCCCAAGCCTTGCAGGAGTTCCTGGAGGCTCAGGCCTGCAGCGTTTTCCATCACAGAGCACTGGGGACCCAAAGCCTCCCCTGCGGCTTCCGAGCACCCTGCAACCCACAGGCCCTTGGCACCCACTCTGTTGCCAGAGGCAAGTCCTAGGCAGGACTCTCGAGCTTGTAGAGCCAGAGGGTCTCCAGCTTGGAAGCCTGCTCAGGAGCTCAGTGGGAGCCAGGCTTCTGCTTCCACGCTGGTTGGCCAGCAGATGGAGGCATCGCTCCACCGAAAAACTCTCTGCTTTGCCTTCAGCCAGGGATCGCCCAGCTCAGCTCTCTCTGCCTCAAGCAGAAACTCGAGGGTGCATCCAGCCTGCAGGAGGAAGAGTGCCTTTGCCTGAGCACTGCTATGCTGGGGCAGCTCCCTGAAGGCTTCCTGGGGCCTCCTCTCCCCTCACACAGTCATGCCATTCAGCCCACCCGGGGAGCAAAGGTGCCCCTCGGCAGGGCTCAGGGGACGGCCTATGTGTGTTTCCATGGCTGGGAAAGGGCAGATCCAGAAGCTGGGTGTGCACTTGGGAATGGGGCCTGATGGGCATAGCCGGCCTTCCCTGCTTGGGAAGCAGGAGATCTGGGGCCTCCGAGCTGCATGCCAATCCCCCTCCCTGGATGCCCCTCTTGCTTCTTCTCTGCTGCCAAGCCTCTCTCACCACACGTGCGTCTCATCGAAAGGAGCAGGCTGCTTGCCATTCTTTGCAAGGACCTCACCCCACAGGCCTCGTTTCCTCGAACGGGAGTGCACATTGACCCAGAGCCTCCAGAGGAGCTGCTGTCTCTCCAGCCACAAAGGCCTGCAGCCGAATCCATGGCAGCCTGCTGCATGGAGGGCTTCTATGGGAGAGTGCCATACATCCCAGGCGGGTGCTCCTTTGGCACACCGCTTTCCATGGGGAAACACTGTGTGTGCCAAGTGTCTCCTGTGTGCAGAAAATGTAGCCCCGGTGCCCGAGGTGCAGGGACTCCTCTTTGCACCCAGAGCAATGTGCTAGGCAGGCCTCCCATGCTGGGAGAGCCTCCACTTCCCCAACTGTGCAACTGCCTCAGGAACACATTTCTAGGGAGTGTGGGCCTGACAGGCAGGGCGGCCCGAGTGAGGAACGAGGATTGCAGGGGAAAGCCACTGCACTGAGCCTTGCCCCTGGAAGGCCTCGCTTCAAGGCTCTCAGCACCAGGCCCAGCCTGCAATGAGGCTGCAGCCTGGCCTCAAGTCCCAGGCTTGAACTGGGCACGGCTAGCTCGGAGCCCACCCCAGGCTCAGCCAGGCCTCCCTAAGGCCTGTGCTGGCCTAGGCCACTGCCAGCCAGCAGGACCTCGATGGAGCACAGTTCATTCGAGAAGGCCCCAGGGAGGTACCCGTGTGTCTCTTGCACTGCTCGGAAGCTGCAGGTTCGGAGGCTGTGTGTGCAGGTTGCCGTTGGGGCCTGAGGTCCAAACAGTCATAAGCCAACTTTCAAGCGGGACTCCTGCTGCCTCGTAGCTGCCTGCCACACACCCTGGCTGCCTGTGCTGTCTGCACTGCCGGCAGGCCTCTGGGGGCACAGGCCAGTCGAGGCCAAGAAACAAGGTGCTTGCTCTCCCCTTGCTAGGACCTCCTCCTTACAGCACTCTGGACCAGGGCACACATGGCCCTGGACCAGCAGCCTGCAAGGAAGCTGCTGCTTAGCCATCCACAAAGGCCTGCAGCCCTTGGCAGGGAGCCTTCTGCTAAGGACAGCTTTCCCACTCCCAAGCCTTGCAGGAGTTCCTGGAGGCTCAGGCCTGCAGCGTTTTCCATCACAGAGCACTGGGGACCCAAAGCCTCCCCTGCGGCTTCCGAGCACCCTGCAACCCACAGGCCCTTGGCACCCACTCTGTTGCCAGAGGCAAGTCCTAGGCAGGACTCTCGAGCTTGTAGAGCCAGAGGGTCTCCAGCTTGGAAGCCTGCTCAGGAGCTCAGTGGGAGCCAGGCTTCTGCTTCCACGCTGGTTGGCCAGCAGATGGAGGCATCGCTCCACCGAAAAACTCTCTGCTTTGCCTTCAGCCAGGGATCGCCCAGCTCAGCTCTCTCTGCCTCAAGCAGAAACTCAAGGGTGCATCCAGCCTGCAGGAGGAAGAGTGCCTTTGCCTGAGCACTGCTATGCTGGGGCAGCTCCCTGAAGGCTTCCTGGGGCCTCCTCTCCCCTCACACAGTCATGCCATTCAGCCCACCCGGGGAGCAAAGGTGCCCCTCGGCAGGGCTCAGGGGACGGCCTATGTGTGTTTCCATGGCTGGGAAAGGGCAGATCCAGAAGCTGGGTGTGCACTTGGGAATGGGGCCTGATGGGCATAGCCGGCCTTCCCTGCTTGGGAAGCAGGAGATCTGGGGCCTCCGAGCTGCATGCCAATCCCCCTCCCTGGATGCCCCTCTTGCTTCTTCTCTGCTGCCAAGCCTCTCTCACCACACGTGCGTCTCATCGAAAGGAGCAGGCTGCTTGCCATTCTTTGCAAGGACCTCACCCCACAGGCCTCGTTTCCTCGAACGGGAGTGCACATTGACCCAGAGCCTCCAGAGGAGCTGCTGTCTCTCCAGCCACAAAGGCCTGCAGCCGAATCCATGGCAGCCTGCTGCATGGAGGGCTTCTATGGGAGAGTGCCATACATCCCAGGCGGGTGCTCCTTTGGCACACCGCTTTCCATGGGGAAACACTGTGTGTGCCAAGTGTCTCCTGTGTGCAGAAAATGTAGCCCCGGTGCCCGAGGTGCAGGGACTCCTCTTTGCACCCAGAGCAATGTGCTAGGCAGGCCTCCCATGCTGGGAGAGCCTCCACTTCCCCAACTGTGCAACTGCCTCAGGAACACATTTCTAGGGAGTGTGGGCCTGACAGGCAGGGCGGCCCGAGTGAGGAACGAGGATTGCAGGGGAAAGCCACTGCACTGAGCCTTGCCCCTGGAAGGCCTCGCTTCAAGGCTCTCAGCACCAGGCCCAGCCTGCAATGAGGCTGCAGCCTGGCCTCAAGTCCCAGGCTTGAACTGGGCACGGCTAGCTCGGAGCCCACCCCAGGCTCAGCCAGGCCTCCCTAAGGCCTGTGCTGGCCTAGGCCACTGCCAGCCAGCAGGACCTCGATGGAGCACAGTTCATTCGAGAAGGCCCCAGGGAGGTACCCGTGTGTCTCTTGCACTGCTCGGAAGCTGCAGGTTCGGAGGCTGTGTGTGCAGGTTGCCGTTGGGGCCTGAGGTCCAAACAGTCATAAGCCAACTTTCAAGCGGGACTCCTGCTGCCTCGTAGCTGCCTGCCACACACCCTGGCTGCCTGTGCTGTCTGCACTGCCGGCAGGCCTCTGGGGGCACAGGCCAGTCGAGGCCAAGAAACAAGGTGCTTGCTCTCCCCTTGCTAGGACCTCCTCCTTACAGCACTCTGGACCAGGGCACACATGGCCCTGGACCAGCAGCCTGCAAGGAAGCTGCTGCTTAGCCATCCACAAAGGCCTGCAGCCCTTGGCAGGGAGCCTTCTGCTAAGGACAGCTTTCCCACTCCCAAGCCTTGCAGGAGTTCCTGGAGGCTCAGGCCTGCAGCGTTTTCCATCACAGAGCACTGGGTGCCCAAAGCCTCCCCTGCGGCTTCCGAGCACCCTGCAACCCACAGGCCCTTGGCACCCACTCTGTTGCCAGAGGCAAGTCCTAGGCAGGACTCTCGAGCTTGTAGAGCCAGAGGGTCTCCAGCTTGGAAGCCTGCTCAGGAGCTCAGTGGGAGCCAGGCTTCTGCTTCCATGCTGGTTGGCCAGCAGATGGAGGCATCGCTCCACCGAAAAACTCTCTGCTTTGCCTTCAGCCAGGGATCGCCCAGCTCAGCTCTCTCTGCCTCAAGCAGAAACTCGAGGGTGCATCCAGCCTGCAGGAGGAAGAGTGCCTTTGCCTGAGCACTGCTATGCTGGGGCAGCTCCCTGAAGGCTTCCTGGGGCCTCCTCTCCCCTCACACAGTCATGCCATTCAGCCCACCCGGGGAGCAAAGGTGCCCCTCGGCAGGGCTCAGGGGACGGCCTATGTGTGTTTCCATGGCTGGGAAAGGGCAGATCCAGAAGCTGGGTGTGCACTTGGGAATGGGGCCTGATGGGCATAGCCGGCCTTCCCTGCTTGGGAAGCAGGAGATCTGGGGCCTCCGAGCTGCATGCCAATCCCCCTCCCTGGATGCCCCTCTTGCTTCTTCTCTGCTGCCAAGCCTCTCTCACCACACGTGCGTCTCATCGAAAGGAGCAGGCTGCTTGCCATTCTTTGCAAGGACCTCACCCCACAGGCCTCGTTTCCTCGAACGGGAGTGCACATTGACCCAGAGCCTCCAGAGGAGCTGCTGTCTCTCCAGCCACAAAGGCCTGCAGCCGAATCCATGGCAGCCTGCTGCATGGAGGGCTTCTATGGGAGAGTGCCATACATCCCAGGCGGGTGCTCCTTTGGCACACCGCTTTCCATGGGGAAACACTGTGTGTGCCAAGTGTCTCCTGTGTGCAGAAAATGTAGCCCCGGTGCCCGAGGTGCAGGGACTCCTCTTTGCACCCAGAGCAATGTGCTAGGCAGGCCTCCCATGCTGGGAGAGCCTCCACTTCCCCAACTGTGCAACTGCCTCAGGAACACATTTCTAGGGAGTGTGGGCCTGACAGGCAGGGCGGCCCGAGTGAGGAACGAGGATTGCAGGGGAAAGCCACTGCACTGAGCCTTGCCCCTGGAAGGCCTCGCTTCAAGGCTCTCAGCACCAGGCCCAGCCTGCAATGAGGCTGCAGCCTGGCCTCAAGTCCCAGGCTTGAACTGGGCACGGCTAGCTCGGAGCCCACCCCAGGCTCAGCCAGGCCTCCCTAAGGCCTGTGCTGGCCTAGGCCACTGCCAGCCAGCAGGACCTCGATGGAGCACAGTTCATTCGAGAAGGCCCCAGGGAGGTACCCGTGTGTCTCTTGCACTGCTCGGAAGCTGCAGGTTCGGAGGCTGTGTGTGCAGGTTGCCGTTGGGGCCTGAGGTCCAAACAGTCATAAGCCAACTTTCAAGCGGGACTCCTGCTGCCTCGTAGCTGCCTGCCACACACCCTGGCTGCCTGTGCTGTCTGCACTGCCGGCAGGCCTCTGGGGGCACAGGCCAGTCGAGGCCAAGAAACAAGGTGCTTGCTCTCCCCTTGCTAGGACCTCCTCCTTACAGCACTCTGGACCAGGGCACACATGGCCCTGGACCAGCAGCCTGCAAGGAAGCTGCTGCTTAGCCATCCACAAAGGCCTGCAGTCCTTGGCAGGGAGCCTTCTGCTAAGGACAGCTTTCCCACTCCCAAGCCTTGCAGGAGTTCCTGGAGGCTCAGGCCTGCAGCGTTTTCCATCACAGAGCACTGGGTGCCCAAAGCCTCCCCTGCGGCTTCCGAGCACCCTGCAACCCACAGGCCCTTGGCACCCACTCTGTTGCCAGAGGCAAGTCCTAGGCAGGACTCTCGAGCTTGTAGAGCCAGAGGGTCTCCAGCTTGGAAGCCTGCTCAGGAGCTCAGTGGGAGCCAGGCTTCTGCTTCCACGCTGGTTGGCCAGCAGATGGAGGCATCGCTCCACCGAAAAACTCTCTGCTTTGCCTTCAGCCAGGGATCGCCCAGCTCAGCTCTCTCTGCCTCAAGCAGAAACTCGAGGGTGCATCCAGCCTGCAGGAGGAAGAGTGCCTTTGCCTGAGCACTGCTATGCTGGGGCAGCTCCCTGAAGGCTTCCTGGGGCCTCCTCTCCCCTCACACAGTCATGCCATTCAGCCCACCCGGGGAGCAAAGGTGCCCCTCGGCAGGGCTCAGGGGACGGCCTATGTGTGTTTCCATGGCTGGGAAAGGGCAGATCCAGAAGCTGGGTGTGCACTTGGGAATGGGGCCTGATGGGCATAGCCGGCCTTCCCTGCTTGGGAAGCAGGAGATCTGGGGCCTCCGAGCTGCATGCCAATCCCCCTCCCTGGATGCCCCTCTTGCTTCTTCTCTGCTGCCAAGCCTCTCTCACCACACGTGCGTCTCATCGAAAGGAGCAGGCTGCTTGCCATTCTTTGCAAGGACCTCACCCCACAGGCCTCGTTTCCTCGAACGGGAGTGCACATTGACCCAGAGCCTCCAGAGGAGCTGCTGTCTCTCCAGCCACAAAGGCCTGCAGCCGAATCCATGGCAGCCTGCTGCATGGAGGGCTTCTATGGGAGAGTGCCATACATCCCAGGCGGGTGCTCCTTTGGCACACCGCTTTCCATGGGGAAACACTGTGTGTGCCAAGTGTCTCCTGTGTGCAGAAAATGTAGCCCCGGTGCCCGAGGTGCAGGGACTCCTCTTTGCACCCAGAGCAATGTGCTAGGCAGGCCTCCCATGCTGGGAGAGCCTCCACTTCCCCAACTGTGCAACTGCCTCAGGAACACATTTCTAGGGAGTGTGGGCCTGACAGGCAGGGCGGCCCGAGTGAGGAACGAGGATTGCAGGGGAAAGCCACTGCACTGAGCCTTGCCCCTGGAAGGCCTCGCTTCAAGGCTCTCAGCACCAGGCCCAGCCTGCAATGAGGCTGCAGCCTGGCCTCAAGTCCCAGGCTTGAACTGGGCACGGCTAGCTCGGAGCCCACCCCAGGCTCAGCCAGGCCTCCCTAAGGCCTGTGCTGGCCTAGGCCACTGCCAGCCAGCAGGACCTCGATGGAGCACAGTTCATTCGAGAAGGCCCCAGGGAGGTACCCGTGTGTCTCTTGCACTGCTCGGAAGCTGCAGGTTCGGAGGCTGTGTGTGCAGGTTGCCGTTGGGGCCTGAGGTCCAAACAGTCATAAGCCAACTTTCAAGCGGGACTCCTGCTGCCTCGTAGCTGCCTGCCACACACCCTGGCTGCCTGTGCTGTCTGCACTGCCGGCAGGCCTCTGGGGGCACAGGCCAGTCGAGGCCAAGAAACAAGGTGCTTGCTCTCCCCTTGCTAGGACCTCCTCCTTACAGCACTCTGGACCAGGGCACACATGGCCCTGGACCAGCAGCCTGCAAGGAAGCTGCTGCTTAGCCATCCACAAAGGCCTGCAGCCCTTGGCAGGGAGCCTTCTGCTAAGGACAGCTTTCCCACTCCCAAGCCTTGCAGGAGTTCCTGGAGGCTCAGGCCTGCAGCGTTTCCCATCACAGAGCACTGGGTGCCCAAAGCCTCCCCTGCGGCTTCCGAGCACCCTGCAACCCACAGGCCCTTGGCACCCACTCTGTTGCCAGAGGCAAGTCCTAGGCAGGACTCTCGAGCTTGTAGAGCCAGAGGGTCTCCAGCTTGGAAGCCTGCTCAGGAGCTCAGTGGGAGCCAGGCTTCTGCTTCCACGCTGGTTGGCCAGCAGATGGAGGCATCGCTCCACCGAAAAACTCTCTGCTTTGCCTTCAGCCAGGGATCGCCCAGCTCAGCTCTCTCTGCCTCAAGCAGAAACTCGAGGGTGCATCCAGCCTGCAGGAGGAAGAGTGCCTTTGCCTGAGCACTGCTATGCTGGGGCAGCTCCCTGAAGGCTTCCTGGGGCCTCCTCTCCCCTCACACAGTCATGCCATTCAGCCCACCCGGGGAGCAAAGGTGCCCCTCGGCAGGGCTCAGGGGACGGCCTATGTGTGTTTCCATGGCTGGGAAAGGGCAGATCCAGAAGCTGGGTGTGCACTTGGGAATGGGGCCTGATGGGCATAGCCGGCCTTCCCTGCTTGGGAAGCAGGAGATCTGGGGCCTCCGAGCTGCATGCCAATCCCCCTCCCTGGATGCCCCTCTTGCTTCTTCTCTGCTGCCAAGCCTCTCTCACCACACGTGCGTCTCATCGAAAGGAGCAGGCTGCTTGCCATTCTTTGCAAGGACCTCACCCCACAGGCCTCGTTTCCTCGAACGGGAGTGCACATTGACCCAGAGCCTCCAGAGGAGCTGCTGTCTCTCCAGCCACAAAGGCCTGCAGCCGAATCCATGGCAGCCTGCTGCATGGAGGGCTTCTATGGGAGAGTGCCATACATCCCAGGCGGGTGCTCCTTTGGCACACCGCTTTCCATGGGGAAACACTGTGTGTGCCAAGTGTCTCCTGTGTGCAGAAAATGTAGCCCCGGTGCCCGAGGTGCAGGGACTCCTCTTTGCACCCAGAGCAATGTGCTAGGCAGGCCTCCCATGCTGGGAGAGCCTCCACTTCCCCAACTGTGCAACTGCCTCAGGAACACATTTCTAGGGAGTGTGGGCCTGACAGGCAGGGCGGCCCGAGTGAGGAACGAGGATTGCAGGGGAAAGCCACTGCACTGAGCCTTGCCCCTGGAAGGCCTCGCTTCAAGGCTCTCAGCACCAGGCCCAGCCTGCAATGAGGCTGCAGCCTGGCCTCAAGTCCCAGGCTTGAACTGGGCACGGCTAGCTCGGAGCCCACCCCAGGCTCAGCCAGGCCTCCCTAAGGCCTGTGCTGGCCTAGGCCACTGCCAGCCAGCAGGACCTCGATGGAGCACAGTTCATTCGAGAAGGCCCCAGGGAGGTACCCGTGTGTCTCTTGCACTGCTCGGAAGCTGCAGGTTCGGAGGCTGTGTGTGCAGGTTGCCGTTGGGGCCTGAGGTCCAAACAGTCATAAGCCAACTTTCAAGCGGGACTCCTGCTGCCTCGTAGCTGCCTGCCACACACCCTGGCTGCCTGTGCTGTCTGCACTGCCGGCAGGCCTCTGGGGGCACAGGCCAGTCGAGGCCAAGAAACAAGGTGCTTGCTCTCCCCTTGCTAGGACCTCCTCCTTACAGCACTCTGGACCAGGGCACACATGGCCCTGGACCAGCAGCCTGCAAGGAAGCTGCTGCTTAGCCATCCACAAAGGCCTGCAGCCCTTGGCAGGGAGCCTTCTGCTAAGGACAGCTTTCCCACTCCCAAGCCTTGCAGGAGTTCCTGGAGGCTCAGGCCTGCAGCGTTTCCCATCACAGAGCACTGGGTGCCCAAAGCCTCCCCTGCGGCTTCCGAGCACCCTGCAACCCACAGGCCCTTGGCACCCACTCTGTTGCCAGAGGCAAGTCCTAGGCAGGACTCTCGAGCTTGTAGAGCCAGAGGGTCTCCAGCTTGGAAGCCTGCTCAGGAGCTCAGTGGGAGCCAGGCTTCTGCTTCCACGCTGGTTGGCCAGCAGATGGAGGCATCGCTCCACCGAAAAACTCTCTGCTTTGCCTTCAGCCAGGGATCGCCCAGCTCAGCTCTCTCTGCCTCAAGCAGAAACTCGAGGGTGCATCCAGCCTGCAGGAGGAAGAGTGCCTTTGCCTGAGCACTGCTATGCTGGGGCAGCTCCCTGAAGGCTTCCTGGGGCCTCCTCTCCCCTCACACAGTCATGCCATTCAGCCCACCCGGGGAGCAAAGGTGCCCCTCGGCAGGGCTCAGGGGACGGCCTATGTGTGTTTCCATGGCTGGGAAAGGGCAGATCCAGAAGCTGGGTGTGCACTTGGGAATGGGGCCTGATGGGCATAGCCGGCCTTCCCTGCTTGGGAAGCAGGAGATCTGGGGCCTCCGAGCTGCATGCCAATCCCCCTCCCTGGATGCCCCTCTTGCTTCTTCTCTGCTGCCAAGCCTCTCTCACCACACGTGCGTCTCATCGAAAGGAGCAGGCTGCTTGCCATTCTTTGCAAGGACCTCACCCCACAGGCCTCGTTTCCTCGAACGGGAGTGCACATTGACCCAGAGCCTCCAGAGGAGCTGCTGTCTCTCCAGCCACAAAGGCCTGCAGCCGAATCCATGGCAGCCTGCTGCATGGAGGGCTTCTATGGGAGAGTGCCATACATCCCAGGCGGGTGCTCCTTTGGCACACCGCTTTCCATGGGGAAACACTGTGTGTGCCAAGTGTCTCCTGTGTGCAGAAAATGTAGCCCCGGTGCCCGAGGTGCAGGGACTCCTCTTTGCACCCAGAGCAATGTGCTAGGCAGGCCTCCCATGCTGGGAGAGCCTCCACTTCCCCAACTGTGCAACTGCCTCAGGAACACATTTCTAGGGAGTGTGGGCCTGACAGGCAGGGCGGCCCGAGTGAGGAACGAGGATTGCAGGGGAAAGCCACTGCACTGAGCCTTGCCCCTGGAAGGCCTCGCTTCAAGGCTCTCAGCACCAGGCCCAGCCTGCAATGAGGCTGCAGCCTGGCCTCAAGTCCCAGGCTTGAACTGGGCACGGCTAGCTCGGAGCCCACCCCAGGCTCAGCCAGGCCTCCCTAAGGCCTGTGCTGGCCTAGGCCACTGCCAGCCAGCAGGACCTCGATGGAGCACAGTTCATTCGAGAAGGCCCCAGGGAGGTACCCGTGTGTCTCTTGCACTGCTCGGAAGCTGCAGGTTCGGAGGCTGTGTGTGCAGGTTGCCGTTGGGGCCTGAGGTCCAAACAGTCATAAGCCAACTTTCAAGCGGGACTCCTGCTGCCTCGTAGCTGCCTGCCACACACCCTGGCTGCCTGTGCTGTCTGCACTGCCGGCAGGCCTCTGGGGGCACAGGCCAGTCGAGGCCAAGAAACAAGGTGCTTGCTCTCCCCTTGCTAGGACCTCCTCCTTACAGCACTCTGGACCAGGGCACACATGCCCCTGGACCAGCAGCCTGCAAGGAAGCTGCTGCTTAGCCATCCACAAAGGCCTGCAGCCCTTGGCAGGGAGCCTTCTGCTAAGGACAGCTTTCCCACTCCCAAGCCTTGCAGGAGTTCCTGGAGGCTCAGGCCTGCAGCGTTTCCCATCACAGAGCACTGGGTGCCCAAAGCCTCCCCTGCGGCTTCCGAGCACCCTGCAACCCACAGGCCCTTGGCACCCACTCTGTTGCCAGAGGCAAGTCCTAGGCAGGACTCTCGAGCTTGTAGAGCCAGAGGGTCTCCAGCTTGGAAGCCTGCTCAGGAGCTCAGTGGGAGCCAGGCTTCTGCTTCCACGCTGGTTGGCCAGCAGATGGAGGCATCGCTCCACCGAAAAACTCTCTGCTTTGCCTTCAGCCAGGGATCGCCCAGCTCAGCTCTCTCTGCCTCAAGCAGAAACTCGAGGGTGCATCCAGCCTGCAGGAGGAAGAGTGCCTTTGCCTGAGCACTGCTATGCTGGGGCAGCTCCCTGAAGGCTTCCTGGGGCCTCCTCTCCCCTCACACAGTCATGCCATTCAGCCCACCCGGGGAGCAAAGGTGCCCCTCGGCAGGGCTCAGGGGACGGCCTATGTGTGTTTCCATGGCTGGGAAAGGGCAGATCCAGAAGCTGGGTGTGCACTTGGGAATGGGGCCTGATGGGCATAGCCGGCCTTCCCTGCTTGGGAAGCAGGAGATCTGGGGCCTCCGAGCTGCATGCCAATCCCCCTCCCTGGATGCCCCTCTTGCTTCTTCTCTGCTGCCAAGCCTCTCTCACCACACGTGCGTCTCATCGAAAGGAGCAGGCTGCTTGCCATTCTTTGCAAGGACCTCACCCCACAGGCCTCGTTTCCTCGAACGGGAGTGCACATTGACCCAGAGCCTCCAGAGGAGCTGCTGTCTCTCCAGCCACAAAGGCCTGCAGCCGAATCCATGGCAGCCTGCTGCATGGAGGGCTTCTATGGGAGAGTGCCATACATCCCAGGCGGGTGCTCCTTTGGCACACCGCTTTCCATGGGGAAACACTGTGTGTGCCAAGTGTCTCCTGTGTGCAGAAAATGTAGCCCCGGTGCCCGAGGTGCAGGGACTCCTCTTTGCACCCAGAGCAATGTGCTAGGCAGGCCTCCCATGCTGGGAGAGCCTCCACTTCCCCAACTGTGCAACTGCCTCAGGAACACATTTCTAGGGAGTGTGGGCCTGACAGGCAGGGCGGCCCGAGTGAGGAACGAGGATTGCAGGGGAAAGCCACTGCACTGAGCCTTGCCCCTGGAAGGCCTCGCTTCAAGGCTCTCAGCACCAGGCCCAGCCTGCAATGAGGCTGCAGCCTGGCCTCAAGTCCCAGGCTTGAACTGGGCACGGCTAGCTCGGAGCCCACCCCAGGCTCAGCCAGGCCTCCCTAAGGCCTGTGCTGGCCTAGGCCACTGCCAGCCAGCAGGACCTCGATGGAGCACAGTTCATTCGAGAAGGCCCCAGGGAGGTACCCGTGTGTCTCTTGCACTGCTCGGAAGCTGCAGGTTCGGAGGCTGTGTGTGCAGGTTGCCGTTGGGGCCTGAGGTCCAAACAGTCATAAGCCAACTTTCAAGCGGGACTCCTGCTGCCTCGTAGCTGCCTGCCACACACCCTGGCTGCCTGTGCTGTCTGCACTGCCGGCAGGCCTCTGGGGGCACAGGCCAGTCGAGGCCAAGAAACAAGGTGCTTGCTCTCCCCTTGCTAGGACCTCCTCCTTACAGCACTCTGGACCAGGGCACACATGGCCCTGGACCAGCAGCCTGCAAGGAAGCTGCTGCTTAGCCATCCACAAAGGCCTGCAGCCCTTGGCAGGGAGCCTTCTGCTAAGGACAGCTTTCCCACTCCCAAGCCTTGCAGGAGTTCCTGGAGGCTCAGGCCTGCAGCGTTTCCCATCACAGAGCACTGGGTGCCCAAAGCCTCCCCTGCGGCTTCCGAGCACCCTGCAACCCACAGGCCCTTGGCACCCACTCTGTTGCCAGAGGCAAGTCCTAGGCAGGACTCTCGAGCTTGTAGAGCCAGAGGGTCTCCAGCTTGGAAGCCTGCTCAGGAGCTCAGTGGGAGCCAGGCTTCTGCTTCCACGCTGGTTGGCCAGCAGATGGAGGCATCGCTCCACCGAAAAACTCTCTGCTTTGCCTTCAGCCAGGGATCGCCCAGCTCAGCTCTCTCTGCCTCAAGCAGAAACTCGAGGGTGCATCCAGCCTGCAGGAGGAAGAGTGCCTTTGCCTGAGCACTGCTATGCTGGGGCAGCTCCCTGAAGGCTTCCTGGGGCCTCCTCTCCCCTCACACAGTCATGCCATTCAGCCCACCCGGGGAGCAAAGGTGCCCCTCGGCAGGGCTCAGGGGACGGCCTATGTGTGTTTCCATGGCTGGGAAAGGGCAGATCCAGAAGCTGGGTGTGCACTTGGGAATGGGGCCTGATGGGCATAGCCGGCCTTCCCTGCTTGGGAAGCAGGAGATCTGGGGCCTCCGAGCTGCATGCCAATCCCCCTCCCTGGATGCCCCTCTTGCTTCTTCTCTGCTGCCAAGCCTCTCTCACCACACGTGCGTCTCATCGAAAGGAGCAGGCTGCTTGCCATTCTTTGCAAGGACCTCACCCCACAGGCCTCGTTTCCTCGAACGGGAGTGCACATTGACCCAGAGCCTCCAGAGGAGCTGCTGTCTCTCCAGCCACAAAGGCCTGCAGCCGAATCCATGGCAGCCTGCTGCATGGAGGGCTTCTATGGGAGAGTGCCATACATCCCAGGCGGGTGCTCCTTTGGCACACCGCTTTCCATGGGGAAACACTGTGTGTGCCAAGTGTCTCCTGTGTGCAGAAAATGTAGCCCCGGTGCCCGAGGTGCAGGGACTCCTCTTTGCACCCAGAGCAATGTGCTAGGCAGGCCTCCCATGCTGGGAGAGCCTCCACTTCCCCAACTGTGCAACTGCCTCAGGAACACATTTCTAGGGAGTGTGGGCCTGACAGGCAGGGCGGCCCGAGTGAGGAACGAGGATTGCAGGGGAAAGCCACTGCACTGAGCCTTGCCCCTGGAAGGCCTCGCTTCAAGGCTCTCAGCACCAGGCCCAGCCTGCAATGAGGCTGCAGCCTGGCCTCAAGTCCCAGGCTTGAACTGGGCACGGCTAGCTCGGAGCCCACCCCAGGCTCAGCCAGGCCTCCCTAAGGCCTGTGCTGGCCTAGGCCACTGCCAGCCAGCAGGACCTCGATGGAGCACAGTTCATTCGAGAAGGCCCCAGGGAGGTAGCCGTGTGTCTCTTGCACTGCTCGGAAGCTGCAGGTTCGGAGGCTGTGTGTGCAGGTTGCCGTTGGGGCCTGAGGTCCAAACAGTCATAAGCCAACTTTCAAGCGGGACTCCTGCTGCCTCGTAGCTGCCTGCCACACACCCTGGCTGCCTGTGCTGTCTGCACTGCCGGCAGGCCTCTGGGGGCACAGGCCAGTCGAGGCCAAGAAACAAGGTGCTTGCTCTCCCCTTGCTAGGACCTCCTCCTTACAGCACTCTGGACCAGGGCACACATGCCCCTGGACCAGCAGCCTGCAAGGAAGCTGCTGCTTAGCCATCCACAAAGGCCTGCAGCCCTTGGCAGGGAGCCTTCTGCTAAGGACAGCTTTCCCACTCCCAAGCCTTGCAGGAGTTCCTGGAGGCTCAGGCCTGCAGCGTTTTCCATCACAGAGCACTGGGTGCCCAAAGCCTCCCCTGCGGCTTCCGAGCACCCTGCAACCCACAGGCCCTTGGCACCCACTCTGTTGCCAGAGGCAAGTCCTAGGCAGGACTCTCGAGCTTGTAGAGCCAGAGGGTCTCCAGCTTGGAAGCCTGCTCAGGAGCTCAGTGGGAGCCAGGCTTCTGCTTCCACGCTGGTTGGCCAGCAGATGGAGGCATCGCTCCACCGAAAAACTCTCTGCTTTGCCTTCAGCCAGGGATCGCCCAGCTCAGCTCTCTCTGCCTCAAGCAGAAACTCGAGGGTGCATCCAGCCTGCAGGAGGAAGAGTGCCTTTGCCTGAGCACTGCTATGCTGGGGCAGCTCCCTGAAGGCTTCCTGGGGCCTCCTCTCCCCTCACACAGTCATGCCATTCAGCCCACCCGGGGAGCAAAGGTGCCCCTCGGCAGGGCTCAGGGGACGGCCTATGTGTGTTTCCATGGCTGGGAAAGGGCAGATCCAGAAGCTGGGTGTGCACTTGGGAATGGGGCCTGATGGGCATAGCCGGCCTTCCCTGCTTGGGAAGCAGGAGATCTGGGGCCTCCGAGCTGCATGCCAATCCCCCTCCCTGGATGCCCCTCTTGCTTCTTCTCTGCTGCCAAGCCTCTCTCACCACACGTGCGTCTCATCGAAAGGAGCAGGCTGCTTGCCATTCTTTGCAAGGACCTCACCCCACAGGCCTCGTTTCCTCGAACGGGAGTGCACATTGACCCAGAGCCTCCAGAGGAGCTGCTGTCTCTCCAGCCACAAAGGCCTGCAGCCGAATCCATGGCAGCCTGCTGCATGGAGGGCTTCTATGGGAGAGTGCCATACATCCCAGGCGGGTGCTCCTTTGGCACACCGCTTTCCATGGGGAAACACTGTGTGTGCCAAGTGTCTCCTGTGTGCAGAAAATGTAGCCCCGGTGCCCGAGGTGCAGGGACTCCTCTTTGCACCCAGAGCAATGTGCTAGGCAGGCCTCCCATGCTGGGAGAGCCTCCACTTCCCCAACTGTGCAACTGCCTCAGGAACACATTTCTAGGGAGTGTGGGCCTGACAGGCAGGGCGGCCCGAGTGAGGAACGAGGATTGCAGGGGAAAGCCACTGCACTGAGCCTTGCCCCTGGAAGGCCTCGCTTCAAGGCTCTCAGCACCAGGCCCAGCCTGCAATGAGGCTGCAGCCTGGCCTCAAGTCCCAGGCTTGAACTGGGCACGGCTAGCTCGGAGCCCACCCCAGGCTCAGCCAGGCCTCCCTAAGGCCTGTGCTGGCCTAGGCCACTGCCAGCCAGCAGGACCTCGATGGAGCACAGTTCATTCGAGAAGGCCCCAGGGAGGTAGCCGTGTGTCTCTTGCACTGCTCGGAAGCTGCAGGTTCGGAGGCTGTGTGTGCAGGTTGCCGTTGGGGCCTGAGGTCCAAACAGTCATAAGCCAACTTTCAAGCGGGACTCCTGCTGCCTCGTAGCTGCCTGCCACACACCCTGGCTGCCTGTGCTGTCTGCACTGCCGGCAGGCCTCTGGGGGCACAGGCCAGTCGAGGCCAAGAAACAAGGTGCTTGCTCTCCCCTTGCTAGGACCTCCTCCTTACAGCACTCTGGACCAGGGCACACATGGCCCTGGACCAGCAGCCTGCAAGGAAGCTGCTGCTTAGCCATCCACAAAGGCCTGCAGCCCTTGGCAGGGAGCCTTCTGCTAAGGACAGCTTTCCCACTCCCAAGCCTTGCAGGAGTTCCTGGAGGCTCAGGCCTGCAGCGTTTTCCATCACAGAGCACTGGGGACCCAAAGCCTCCCCTGCGGCTTCCGAGCACCCTGCAACCCACAGGCCCTTGGCACCCACTCTGTTGCCAGAGGCAAGTCCTAGGCAGGACTCTCGAGCTTGTAGAGCCAGAGGGTCTCCAGCTTGGAAGCCTGCTCAGGAGCTCAGTGGGAGCCAGGCTTCTGCTTCCACGCTGGTTGGCCAGCAGATGGAGGCATCGCTCCACCGAAAAACTCTCTGCTTTGCCTTCAGCCAGGGATCGCCCAGCTCAGCTCTCTCTGCCTCAAGCAGAAACTCGAGGGTGCATCCAGCCTGCAGGAGGAAGAGTGCCTTTGCCTGAGCACTGCTATGCTGGGGCAGCTCCCTGAAGGCTTCCTGGGGCCTCCTCTCCCCTCACACAGTCATGCCATTCAGCCCACCCGGGGAGCAAAGGTGCCCCTCGGCAGGGCTCAGGGGACGGCCTATGTGTGTTTCCATGGCTGGGAAAGGGCAGATCCAGAAGCTGGGTGTGCACTTGGGAATGGGGCCTGATGGGCATAGCCGGCCTTCCCTGCTTGGGAAGCAGGAGATCTGGGGCCTCCGAGCTGCATGCCAATCCCCCTCCCTGGATGCCCCTCTTGCTTCTTCTCTGCTGCCAAGCCTCTCTCACCACACGTGCGTCTCATCGAAAGGAGCAGGCTGCTTGCCATTCTTTGCAAGGACCTCACCCCACAGGCCTCGTTTCCTCGAACGGGAGTGCACATTGACCCAGAGCCTCCAGAGGAGCTGCTGTCTCTCCAGCCACAAAGGCCTGCAGCCGAATCCATGGCAGCCTGCTGCATGGAGGGCTTCTATGGGAGAGTGCCATACATCCCAGGCGGGTGCTCCTTTGGCACACCGCTTTCCATGGGGAAACACTGTGTGTGCCAAGTGTCTCCTGTGTGCAGAAAATGTAGCCCCGGTGCCCGAGGTGCAGGGACTCCTCTTTGCACCCAGAGCAATGTGCTAGGCAGGCCTCCCATGCTGGGAGAGCCTCCACTTCCCCAACTGTGCAACTGCCTCAGGAACACATTTCTAGGGAGTGTGGGCCTGACAGGCAGGGCGGCCCGAGTGAGGAACGAGGATTGCAGGGGAAAGCCACTGCACTGAGCCTTGCCCCTGGAAGGCCTCGCTTCAAGGCTCTCAGCACCAGGCCCAGCCTGCAATGAGGCTGCAGCCTGGCCTCAAGTCCCAGGCTTGAACTGGGCACGGCTAGCTCGGAGCCCACCCCAGGCTCAGCCAGGCCTCCCTAAGGCCTGTGCTGGCCTAGGCCACTGCCAGCCAGCAGGACCTCGATGGAGCACAGTTCATTCGAGAAGGCCCCAGGGAGGTAGCCGTGTGTCTCTTGCACTGCTCGGAAGCTGCAGGTTCGGAGGCTGTGTGTGCAGGTTGCCGTTGGGGCCTGAGGTCCAAACAGTCATAAGCCAACTTTCAAGCGGGACTCCTGCTGCCTCGTAGCTGCCTGCCACACACCCTGGCTGCCTGTGCTGTCTGCACTGCCGGCAGGCCTCTGGGGGCACAGGCCAGTCGAGGCCAAGAAACAAGGTGCTTGCTCTCCCCTTGCTAGGACCTCCTCCTTACAGCACTCTGGACCAGGGCACACATGGCCCTGGACCAGCAGCCTGCAAGGAAGCTGCTGCTTAGCCATCCACAAAGGCCTGCAGCCCTTGGCAGGGAGCCTTCTGCTAAGGACAGCTTTCCCACTCCCAAGCCTTGCAGGAGTTCCTGGAGGCTCAGGCCTGCAGCGTTTTCCATCACAGAGCACTGGGGACCCAAAGCCTCCCCTGCGGCTTCCGAGCACCCTGCAACCCACAGGCCCTTGGCACCCACTCTGTTGCCAGAGGCAAGTCCTAGGCAGGACTCTCGAGCTTGTAGAGCCAGAGGGTCTCCAGCTTGGAAGCCTGCTCAGGAGCTCAGTGGGAGCCAGGCTTCTGCTTCCACGCTGGTTGGCCAGCAGATGGAGGCATCGCTCCACCGAAAAACTCTCTGCTTTGCCTTCAGCCAGGGATCGCCCAGCTCAGCTCTCTCTGCCTCAAGCAGAAACTCGAGGGTGCATCCAGCCTGCAGGAGGAAGAGTGCCTTTGCCTGAGCACTGCTATGCTGGGGCAGCTCCCTGAAGGCTTCCTGGGGCCTCCTCTCCCCTCACACAGTCATGCCATTCAGCCCACCCGGGGAGCAAAGGTGCCCCTCGGCAGGGCTCAGGGGACGGCCTATGTGTGTTTCCATGGCTGGGAAAGGGCAGATCCAGAAGCTGGGTGTGCACTTGGGAATGGGGCCTGATGGGCATAGCCGGCCTTCCCTGCTTGGGAAGCAGGAGATCTGGGGCCTCCGAGCTGCATGCCAATCCCCCTCCCTGGATGCCCCTCTTGCTTCTTCTCTGCTGCCAAGCCTCTCTCACCACACGTGCGTCTCATCGAAAGGAGCAGGCTGCTTGCCATTCTTTGCAAGGACCTCACCCCACAGGCCTCGTTTCCTCGAACGGGAGTGCACATTGACCCAGAGCCTCCAGAGGAGCTGCTGTCTCTCCAGCCACAAAGGCCTGCAGCCGAATCCATGGCAGCCTGCTGCATGGAGGGCTTCTATGGGAGAGTGCCATACATCCCAGGCGGGTGCTCCTTTGGCACACCGCTTTCCATGGGGAAACACTGTGTGTGCCAAGTGTCTCCTGTGTGCAGAAAATGTAGCCCCGGTGCCCGAGGTGCAGGGACTCCTCTTTGCACCCAGAGCAATGTGCTAGGCAGGCCTCCCATGCTGGGAGAGCCTCCACTTCCCCAACTGTGCAACTGCCTCAGGAACACATTTCTAGGGAGTGTGGGCCTGACAGGCAGGGCGGCCCGAGTGAGGAACGAGGATTGCAGGGGAAAGCCACTGCACTGAGCCTTGCCCCTGGAAGGCCTCGCTTCAAGGCTCTCAGCACCAGGCCCAGCCTGCAATGAGGCTGCAGCCTGGCCTCAAGTCCCAGGCTTGAACTGGGCACGGCTAGCTCGGAGCCCACCCCAGGCTCAGCCAGGCCTCCCTAAGGCCTGTGCTGGCCTAGGCCACTGCCAGCCAGCAGGACCTCGATGGAGCACAGTTCATTCGAGAAGGCCCCAGGGAGGTACCCGTGTGTCTCTTGCACTGCTCGGAAGCTGCAGGTTCGGAGGCTGTGTGTGCAGGTTGCCGTTGGGGCCTGAGGTCCAAACAGTCATAAGCCAACTTTCAAGCGGGACTCCTGCTGCCTCGTAGCTGCCTGCCACACACCCTGGCTGCCTGTGCTGTCTGCACTGCCGGCAGGCCTCTGGGGGCACAGGCCAGTCGAGGCCAAGAAACAAGGTGCTTGCTCTCCCCTTGCTAGGACCTCCTCCTTACAGCACTCTGGACCAGGGCACACATGGCCCTGGACCAGCAGCCTGCAAGGAAGCTGCTGCTTAGCCATCCACAAAGGCCTGCAGCCCTTGGCAGGGAGCCTTCTGCTAAGGACAGCTTTCCCACTCCCAAGCCTTGCAGGAGTTCCTGGAGGCTCAGGCCTGCAGCGTTTTCCATCACAGAGCACTGGGGACCCAAAGCCTCCCCTGCGGCTTCCGAGCACCCTGCAACCCACAGGCCCTTGGCACCCACTCTGTTGCCAGAGGCAAGTCCTAGGCAGGACTCTCGAGCTTGTAGAGCCAGAGGGTCTCCAGCTTGGAAGCCTGCTCAGGAGCTCAGTGGGAGCCAGGCTTCTGCTTCCACGCTGGTTGGCCAGCAGATGGAGGCATCGCTCCACCGAAAAACTCTCTGCTTTGCCTTCAGCCAGGGATCGCCCAGCTCAGCTCTCTCTGCCTCAAGCAGAAACTCGAGGGTGCATCCAGCCTGCAGGAGGAAGAGTGCCTTTGCCTGAGCACTGCTATGCTGGGGCAGCTCCCTGAAGGCTTCCTGGGGCCTCCTCTCCCCTCACACAGTCATGCCATTCAGCCCACCCGGGGAGCAAAGGTGCCCCTCGGCAGGGCTCAGGGGACGGCCTATGTGTGTTTCCATGGCTGGGAAAGGGCAGATCCAGAAGCTGGGTGTGCACTTGGGAATGGGGCCTGATGGGCATAGCCGGCCTTCCCTGCTTGGGAAGCAGGAGATCTGGGGCCTCCGAGCTGCATGCCAATCCCCCTCCCTGGATGCCCCTCTTGCTTCTTCTCTGCTGCCAAGCCTCTCTCACCACACGTGCGTCTCATCGAAAGGAGCAGGCTGCTTGCCATTCTTTGCAAGGACCTCACCCCACAGGCCTCGTTTCCTCGAACGGGAGTGCACATTGACCCAGAGCCTCCAGAGGAGCTGCTGTCTCTCCAGCCACAAAGGCCTGCAGCCGAATCCATGGCAGCCTGCTGCATGGAGGGCTTCTATGGGAGAGTGCCATACATCCCAGGCGGGTGCTCCTTTGGCACACCGCTTTCCATGGGGAAACACTGTGTGTGCCAAGTGTCTCCTGTGTGCAGAAAATGTAGCCCCGGTGCCCGAGGTGCAGGGACTCCTCTTTGCACCCAGAGCAATGTGCTAGGCAGGCCTCCCATGCTGGGAGAGCCTCCACTTCCCCAACTGTGCAACTGCCTCAGGAACACATTTCTAGGGAGTGTGGGCCTGACAGGCAGGGCGGCCCGAGTGAGGAACGAGGATTGCAGGGGAAAGCCACTGCACTGAGCCTTGCCCCTGGAAGGCCTCGCTTCAAGGCTCTCAGCACCAGGCCCAGCCTGCAATGAGGCTGCAGCCTGGCCTCAAGTCCCAGGCTTGAACTGGGCACGGCTAGCTCGGAGCCCACCCCAGGCTCAGCCAGGCCTCCCTAAGGCCTGTGCTGGCCTAGGCCACTGCCAGCCAGCAGGACCTCGATGGAGCACAGTTCATTCGAGAAGGCCCCAGGGAGGTACCCGTGTGTCTCTTGCACTGCTCGGAAGCTGCAGGTTCGGAGGCTGTGTGTGCAGGTTGCCGTTGGGGCCTGAGGTCCAAACAGTCATAAGCCAACTTTCAAGCGGGACTCCTGCTGCCTCGTAGCTGCCTGCCACACACCCTGGCTGCCTGTGCTGTCTGCACTGCCGGCAGGCCTCTGGGGGCACAGGCCAGTCGAGGCCAAGAAACAAGGTGCTTGCTCTCCCCTTGCTAGGACCTCCTCCTTACAGCACTCTGGACCAGGGCACACATGGCCCTGGACCAGCAGCCTGCAAGGAAGCTGCTGCTTAGCCATCCACAAAGGCCTGCAGCCCTTGGCAGGGAGCCTTCTGCTAAGGACAGCTTTCCCACTCCCAAGCCTTGCAGGAGTTCCTGGAGGCTCAGGCCTGCAGCGTTTTCCATCACAGAGCACTGGGTGCCCAAAGCCTCCCCTGCGGCTTCCGAGCACCCTGCAACCCACAGGCCCTTGGCACCCACTCTGTTGCCAGAGGCAAGTCCTAGGCAGGACTCTCGAGCTTGTAGAGCCAGAGGGTCTCCAGCTTGGAAGCCTGCTCAGGAGCTCAGTGGGAGCCAGGCTTCTGCTTCCACGCTGGTTGGCCAGCAGATGGAGGCATCGCTCCACCGAAAAACTCTCTGCTTTGCCTTCAGCCAGGGATCGCCCAGCTCAGCTCTCTCTGCCTCAAGCAGAAACTCGAGGGTGCATCCAGCCTGCAGGAGGAAGAGTGCCTTTGCCTGAGCACTGCTATGCTGGGGCAGCTCCCTGAAGGCTTCCTGGGGCCTCCTCTCCCCTCACACAGTCATGCCATTCAGCCCACCCGGGGAGCAAAGGTGCCCCTCGGCAGGGCTCAGGGGACGGCCTATGTGTGTTTCCATGGCTGGGAAAGGGCAGATCCAGAAGCTGGGTGTGCACTTGGGAATGGGGCCTGATGGGCATAGCCGGCCTTCCCTGCTTGGGAAGCAGGAGATCTGGGGCCTCCGAGCTGCATGCCAATCCCCCTCCCTGGATGCCCCTCTTGCTTCTTCTCTGCTGCCAAGCCTCTCTCACCACACGTGCGTCTCATCGAAAGGAGCAGGCTGCTTGCCATTCTTTGCAAGGACCTCACCCCACAGGCCTCGTTTCCTCGAACGGGAGTGCACATTGACCCAGAGCCTCCAGAGGAGCTGCTGTCTCTCCAGCCACAAAGGCCTGCAGCCGAATCCATGGCAGCCTGCTGCATGGAGGGCTTCTATGGGAGAGTGCCATACATCCCAGGCGGGTGCTCCTTTGGCACACCGCTTTCCATGGGGAAACACTGTGTGTGCCAAGTGTCTCCTGTGTGCAGAAAATGTAGCCCCGGTGCCCGAGGTGCAGGGACTCCTCTTTGCACCCAGAGCAATGTGCTAGGCAGGCCTCCCATGCTGGGAGAGCCTCCACTTCCCCAACTGTGCAACTGCCTCAGGAACACATTTCTAGGGAGTGTGGGCCTGACAGGCAGGGCGGCCCGAGTGAGGAACGAGGATTGCAGGGGAAAGCCACTGCACTGAGCCTTGCCCCTGGAAGGCCTCGCTTCAAGGCTCTCAGCACCAGGCCCAGCCTGCAATGAGGCTGCAGCCTGGCCTCAAGTCCCAGGCTTGAACTGGGCACGGCTAGCTCGGAGCCCACCCCAGGCTCAGCCAGGCCTCCCTAAGGCCTGTGCTGGCCTAGGCCACTGCCAGCCAGCAGGACCTCGATGGAGCACAGTTCATTCGAGAAGGCCCCAGGGAGGTACCCGTGTGTCTCTTGCACTGCTCGGAAGCTGCAGGTTCGGAGGCTGTGTGTGCAGGTTGCCGTTGGGGCCTGAGGTCCAAACAGTCATAAGCCAACTTTCAAGCGGGACTCCTGCTGCCTCGTAGCTGCCTGCCACACACCCTGGCTGCCTGTGCTGTCTGCACTGCCGGCAGGCCTCTGGGGGCACAGGCCAGTCGAGGCCAAGAAACAAGGTGCTTGCTCTCCCCTTGCTAGGACCTCCTCCTTACAGCACTCTGGACCAGGGCACACATGGCCCTGGACCAGCAGCCTGCAAGGAAGCTGCTGCTTAGCCATCCACAAAGGCCTGCAGCCCTTGGCAGGGAGCCTTCTGCTAAGGACAGCTTTCCCACTCCCAAGCCTTGCAGGAGTTCCTGGAGGCTCAGGCCTGCAGCGTTTCCCATCACAGAGCACTGGGTGCCCAAAGCCTCCCCTGCGGCTTCCGAGCACCCTGCAACCCACAGGCCCTTGGCACCCACTCTGTTGCCAGAGGCAAGTCCTAGGCAGGACTCTCGAGCTTGTAGAGCCAGAGGGTCTCCAGCTTGGAAGCCTGCTCAGGAGCTCAGTGGGAGCCAGGCTTCTGCTTCCACGCTGGTTGGCCAGCAGATGGAGGCATCGCTCCACCGAAAAACTCTCTGCTTTGCCTTCAGCCAGGGATCGCCCAGCTCAGCTCTCTCTGCCTCAAGCAGAAACTCGAGGGTGCATCCAGCCTGCAGGAGGAAGAGTGCCTTTGCCTGAGCACTGCTATGCTGGGGCAGCTCCCTGAAGGCTTCCTGGGGCCTCCTCTCCCCTCACACAGTCATGCCATTCAGCCCACCCGGGGAGCAAAGGTGCCCCTCGGCAGGGCTCAGGGGACGGCCTATGTGTGTTTCCATGGCTGGGAAAGGGCAGATCCAGAAGCTGGGTGTGCACTTGGGAATGGGGCCTGATGGGCATAGCCGGCCTTCCCTGCTTGGGAAGCAGGAGATCTGGGGCCTCCGAGCTGCATGCCAATCCCCCTCCCTGGATGCCCCTCTTGCTTCTTCTCTGCTGCCAAGCCTCTCTCACCACACGTGCGTCTCATCGAAAGGAGCAGGCTGCTTGCCATTCTTTGCAAGGACCTCACCCCACAGGCCTCGTTTCCTCGAACGGGAGTGCACATTGACCCAGAGCCTCCAGAGGAGCTGCTGTCTCTCCAGCCACAAAGGCCTGCAGCCGAATCCATGGCAGCCTGCTGCATGGAGGGCTTCTATGGGAGAGTGCCATACATCCCAGGCGGGTGCTCCTTTGGCACACCGCTTTCCATGGGGAAACACTGTGTGTGCCAAGTGTCTCCTGTGTGCAGAAAATGTAGCCCCGGTGCCCGAGGTGCAGGGACTCCTCTTTGCACCCAGAGCAATGTGCTAGGCAGGCCTCCCATGCTGGGAGAGCCTCCACTTCCCCAACTGTGCAACTGCCTCAGGAACACATTTCTAGGGAGTGTGGGCCTGACAGGCAGGGCGGCCCGAGTGAGGAACGAGGATTGCAGGGGAAAGCCACTGCACTGAGCCTTGCCCCTGGAAGGCCTCGCTTCAAGGCTCTCAGCACCAGGCCCAGCCTGCAATGAGGCTGCAGCCTGGCCTCAAGTCCCAGGCTTGAACTGGGCACGGCTAGCTCGGAGCCCACCCCAGGCTCAGCCAGGCCTCCCTAAGGCCTGTGCTGGCCTAGGCCACTGCCAGCCAGCAGGACCTCGATGGAGCACAGTTCATTCGAGAAGGCCCCAGGGAGGTAGCCGTGTGTCTCTTGCACTGCTCGGAAGCTGCAGGTTCGGAGGCTGTGTGTGCAGGTTGCCGTTGGGGCCTGAGGTCCAAACAGTCATAAGCCAACTTTCAAGCGGGACTCCTGCTGCCTCGTAGCTGCCTGCCACACACCCTGGCTGCCTGTGCTGTCTGCACTGCCGGCAGGCCTCTGGGGGCACAGGCCAGTCGAGGCCAAGAAACAAGGTGCTTGCTCTCCCCTTGCTAGGACCTCCTCCTTACAGCACTCTGGACCAGGGCACACATGGCCCTGGACCAGCAGCCTGCAAGGAAGCTGCTGCTTAGCCATCCACAAAGGCCTGCAGCCCTTGGCAGGGAGCCTTCTGCTAAGGACAGCTTTCCCACTCCCAAGCCTTGCAGGAGTTCCTGGAGGCTCAGGCCTGCAGCGTTTTCCATCACAGAGCACTGGGTGCCCAAAGCCTCCCCTGCGGCTTCCGAGCACCCTGCAACCCACAGGCCCTTGGCACCCACTCTGTTGCCAGAGGCAAGTCCTAGGCAGGACTCTCGAGCTTGTAGAGCCAGAGGGTCTCCAGCTTGGAAGCCTGCTCAGGAGCTCAGTGGGAGCCAGGCTTCTGCTTCCACGCTGGTTGGCCAGCAGATGGAGGCATCGCTCCACCGAAAAACTCTCTGCTTTGCCTTCAGCCAGGGATCGCCCAGCTCAGCTCTCTCTGCCTCAAGCAGAAACTCGAGGGTGCATCCAGCCTGCAGGAGGAAGAGTGCCTTTGCCTGAGCACTGCTATGCTGGGGCAGCTCCCTGAAGGCTTCCTGGGGCCTCCTCTCCCCTCACACAGTCATGCCATTCAGCCCACCCGGGGAGCAAAGGTGCCCCTCGGCAGGGCTCAGGGGACGGCCTATGTGTGTTTCCATGGCTGGGAAAGGGCAGATCCAGAAGCTGGGTGTGCACTTGGGAATGGGGCCTGATGGGCATAGCCGGCCTTCCCTGCTTGGGAAGCAGGAGATCTGGGGCCTCCGAGCTGCATGCCAATCCCCCTCCCTGGATGCCCCTCTTGCTTCTTCTCTGCTGCCAAGCCTCTCTCACCACACGTGCGTCTCATCGAAAGGAGCAGGCTGCTTGCCATTCTTTGCAAGGACCTCACCCCACAGGCCTCGTTTCCTCGAACGGGAGTGCACATTGACCCAGAGCCTCCAGAGGAGCTGCTGTCTCTCCAGCCACAAAGGCCTGCAGCCGAATCCATGGCAGCCTGCTGCATGGAGGGCTTCTATGGGAGAGTGCCATACATCCCAGGCGGGTGCTCCTTTGGCACACCGCTTTCCATGGGGAAACACTGTGTGTGCCAAGTGTCTCCTGTGTGCAGAAAATGTAGCCCCGGTGCCCGAGGTGCAGGGACTCCTCTTTGCACCCAGAGCAATGTGCTAGGCAGGCCTCCCATGCTGGGAGAGCCTCCACTTCCCCAACTGTGCAACTGCCTCAGGAACACATTTCTAGGGAGTGTGGGCCTGACAGGCAGGGCGGCCCGAGTGAGGAACGAGGATTGCAGGGGAAAGCCACTGCACTGAGCCTTGCCCCTGGAAGGCCTCGCTTCAAGGCTCTCAGCACCAGGCCCAGCCTGCAATGAGGCTGCAGCCTGGCCTCAAGTCCCAGGCTTGAACTGGGCACGGCTAGCTCGGAGCCCACCCCAGGCTCAGCCAGGCCTCCCTAAGGCCTGTGCTGGCCTAGGCCACTGCCAGCCAGCAGGACCTCGATGGAGCACAGTTCATTCGAGAAGGCCCCAGGGAGGTACCCGTGTGTCTCTTGCACTGCTCGGAAGCTGCAGGTTCGGAGGCTGTGTGTGCAGGTTGCCGTTGGGGCCTGAGGTCCAAACAGTCATAAGCCAACTTTCAAGCGGGACTCCTGCTGCCTCGTAGCTGCCTGCCACACACCCTGGCTGCCTGTGCTGTCTGCACTGCCGGCAGGCCTCTGGGGGCACAGGCCAGTCGAGGCCAAGAAACAAGGTGCTTGCTCTCCCCTTGCTAGGACCTCCTCCTTACAGCACTCTGGACCAGGGCACACATGGCCCTGGACCAGCAGCCTGCAAGGAAGCTGCTGCTTAGCCATCCACAAAGGCCTGCAGCCCTTGGCAGGGAGCCTTCTGCTAAGGACAGCTTTCCCACTCCCAAGCCTTGCAGGAGTTCCTGGAGGCTCAGGCCTGCAGCGTTTTCCATCACAGAGCACTGGGGACCCAAAGCCTCCCCTGCGGCTTCCGAGCACCCTGCAACCCACAGGCCCTTGGCACCCACTCTGTTGCCAGAGGCAAGTCCTAGGCAGGACTCTCGAGCTTGTAGAGCCAGAGGGTCTCCAGCTTGGAAGCCTGCTCAGGAGCTCAGTGGGAGCCAGGCTTCTGCTTCCACGCTGGTTGGCCAGCAGATGGAGGCATCGCTCCACCGAAAAACTCTCTGCTTTGCCTTCAGCCAGGGATCGCCCAGCTCAGCTCTCTCTGCCTCAAGCAGAAACTCGAGGGTGCATCCAGCCTGCAGGAGGAAGAGTGCCTTTGCCTGAGCACTGCTATGCTGGGGCAGCTCCCTGAAGGCTTCCTGGGGCCTCCTCTCCCCTCACACAGTCATGCCATTCAGCCCACCCGGGGAGCAAAGGTGCCCCTCGGCAGGGCTCAGGGGACGGCCTATGTGTGTTTCCATGGCTGGGAAAGGGCAGATCCAGAAGCTGGGTGTGCACTTGGGAATGGGGCCTGATGGGCATAGCCGGCCTTCCCTGCTTGGGAAGCAGGAGATCTGGGGCCTCCGAGCTGCATGCCAATCCCCCTCCCTGGATGCCCCTCTTGCTTCTTCTCTGCTGCCAAGCCTCTCTCACCACACGTGCGTCTCATCGAAAGGAGCAGGCTGCTTGCCATTCTTTGCAAGGACCTCACCCCACAGGCCTCGTTTCCTCGAACGGGAGTGCACATTGACCCAGAGCCTCCAGAGGAGCTGCTGTCTCTCCAGCCACAAAGGCCTGCAGCCGAATCCATGGCAGCCTGCTGCATGGAGGGCTTCTATGGGAGAGTGCCATACATCCCAGGCGGGTGCTCCTTTGGCACACCGCTTTCCATGGGGAAACACTGTGTGTGCCAAGTGTCTCCTGTGTGCAGAAAATGTAGCCCCGGTGCCCGAGGTGCAGGGACTCCTCTTTGCACCCAGAGCAATGTGCTAGGCAGGCCTCCCATGCTGGGAGAGCCTCCACTTCCCCAACTGTGCAACTGCCTCAGGAACACATTTCTAGGGAGTGTGGGCCTGACAGGCAGGGCGGCCCGAGTGAGGAACGAGGATTGCAGGGGAAAGCCACTGCACTGAGCCTTGCCCCTGGAAGGCCTCGCTTCAAGGCTCTCAGCACCAGGCCCAGCCTGCAATGAGGCTGCAGCCTGGCCTCAAGTCCCAGGCTTGAACTGGGCACGGCTAGCTCGGAGCCCACCCCAGGCTCAGCCAGGCCTCCCTAAGGCCTGTGCTGGCCTAGGCCACTGCCAGCCAGCAGGACCTCGATGGAGCACAGTTCATTCGAGAAGGCCCCAGGGAGGTACCCGTGTGTCTCTTGCACTGCTCGGAAGCTGCAGGTTCGGAGGCTGTGTGTGCAGGTTGCCGTTGGGGCCTGAGGTCCAAACAGTCATAAGCCAACTTTCAAGCGGGACTCCTGCTGCCTCGTAGCTGCCTGCCACACACCCTGGCTGCCTGTGCTGTCTGCACTGCCGGCAGGCCTCTGGGGGCACAGGCCAGTCGAGGCCAAGAAACAAGGTGCTTGCTCTCCCCTTGCTAGGACCTCCTCCTTACAGCACTCTGGACCAGGGCACACATGGCCCTGGACCAGCAGCCTGCAAGGAAGCTGCTGCTTAGCCATCCACAAAGGCCTGCAGCCCTTGGCAGGGAGCCTTCTGCTAAGGACAGCTTTCCCACTCCCAAGCCTTGCAGGAGTTCCTGGAGGCTCAGGCCTGCAGCGTTTTCCATCACAGAGCACTGGGGACCCAAAGCCTCCCCTGCGGCTTCCGAGCACCCTGCAACCCACAGGCCCTTGGCACCCACTCTGTTGCCAGAGGCAAGTCCTAGGCAGGACTCTCGAGCTTGTAGAGCCAGAGGGTCTCCAGCTTGGAAGCCTGCTCAGGAGCTCAGTGGGAGCCAGGCTTCTGCTTCCACGCTGGTTGGCCAGCAGATGGAGGCATCGCTCCACCGAAAAACTCTCTGCTTTGCCTTCAGCCAGGGATCGCCCAGCTCAGCTCTCTCTGCCTCAAGCAGAAACTCGAGGGTGCATCCAGCCTGCAGGAGGAAGAGTGCCTTTGCCTGAGCACTGCTATGCTGGGGCAGCTCCCTGAAGGCTTCCTGGGGCCTCCTCTCCCCTCACACAGTCATGCCATTCAGCCCACCCGGGGAGCAAAGGTGCCCCTCGGCAGGGCTCAGGGGACGGCCTATGTGTGTTTCCATGGCTGGGAAAGGGCAGATCCAGAAGCTGGGTGTGCACTTGGGAATGGGGCCTGATGGGCATAGCCGGCCTTCCCTGCTTGGGAAGCAGGAGATCTGGGGCCTCCGAGCTGCATGCCAATCCCCCTCCCTGGATGCCCCTCTTGCTTCTTCTCTGCTGCCAAGCCTCTCTCACCACACGTGCGTCTCATCGAAAGGAGCAGGCTGCTTGCCATTCTTTGCAAGGACCTCACCCCACAGGCCTCGTTTCCTCGAACGGGAGTGCACATTGACCCAGAGCCTCCAGAGGAGCTGCTGTCTCTCCAGCCACAAAGGCCTGCAGCCGAATCCATGGCAGCCTGCTGCATGGAGGGCTTCTATGGGAGAGTGCCATACATCCCAGGCGGGTGCTCCTTTGGCACACCGCTTTCCATGGGGAAACACTGTGTGTGCCAAGTGTCTCCTGTGTGCAGAAAATGTAGCCCCGGTGCCCGAGGTGCAGGGACTCCTCTTTGCACCCAGAGCAATGTGCTAGGCAGGCCTCCCATGCTGGGAGAGCCTCCACTTCCCCAACTGTGCAACTGCCTCAGGAACACATTTCTAGGGAGTGTGGGCCTGACAGGCAGGGCGGCCCGAGTGAGGAACGAGGATTGCAGGGGAAAGCCACTGCACTGAGCCTTGCCCCTGGAAGGCCTCGCTTCAAGGCTCTCAGCACCAGGCCCAGCCTGCAATGAGGCTGCAGCCTGGCCTCAAGTCCCAGGCTTGAACTGGGCACGGCTAGCTCGGAGCCCACCCCAGGCTCAGCCAGGCCTCCCTAAGGCCTGTGCTGGCCTAGGCCACTGCCAGCCAGCAGGACCTCGATGGAGCACAGTTCATTCGAGAAGGCCCCAGGGAGGTACCCGTGTGTCTCTTGCACTGCTCGGAAGCTGCAGGTTCGGAGGCTGTGTGTGCAGGTTGCCGTTGGGGCCTGAGGTCCAAACAGTCATAAGCCAACTTTCAAGCGGGACTCCTGCTGCCTCGTAGCTGCCTGCCACACACCCTGGCTGCCTGTGCTGTCTGCACTGCCGGCAGGCCTCTGGGGGCACAGGCCAGTCGAGGCCAAGAAACAAGGTGCTTGCTCTCCCCTTGCTAGGACCTCCTCCTTACAGCACTCTGGACCAGGGCACACATGGCCCTGGACCAGCAGCCTGCAAGGAAGCTGCTGCTTAGCCATCCACAAAGGCCTGCAGCCCTTGGCAGGGAGCCTTCTGCTAAGGACAGCTTTCCCACTCCCAAGCCTTGCAGGAGTTCCTGGAGGCTCAGGCCTGCAGCGTTTTCCATCACAGAGCACTGGGGACCCAAAGCCTCCCCTGCGGCTTCCGAGCACCCTGCAACCCACAGGCCCTTGGCACCCACTCTGTTGCCAGAGGCAAGTCCTAGGCAGGACTCTCGAGCTTGTAGAGCCAGAGGGTCTCCAGCTTGGAAGCCTGCTCAGGAGCTCAGTGGGAGCCAGGCTTCTGCTTCCACGCTGGTTGGCCAGCAGATGGAGGCATCGCTCCACCGAAAAACTCTCTGCTTTGCCTTCAGCCAGGGATCGCCCAGCTCAGCTCTCTCTGCCTCAAGCAGAAACTCGAGGGTGCATCCAGCCTGCAGGAGGAAGAGTGCCTTTGCCTGAGCACTGCTATGCTGGGGCAGCTCCCTGAAGGCTTCCTGGGGCCTCCTCTCCCCTCACACAGTCATGCCATTCAGCCCACCCGGGGAGCAAAGGTGCCCCTCGGCAGGGCTCAGGGGACGGCCTATGTGTGTTTCCATGGCTGGGAAAGGGCAGATCCAGAAGCTGGGTGTGCACTTGGGAATGGGGCCTGATGGGCATAGCCGGCCTTCCCTGCTTGGGAAGCAGGAGATCTGGGGCCTCCGAGCTGCATGCCAATCCCCCTCCCTGGATGCCCCTCTTGCTTCTTCTCTGCTGCCAAGCCTCTCTCACCACACGTGCGTCTCATCGAAAGGAGCAGGCTGCTTGCCATTCTTTGCAAGGACCTCACCCCACAGGCCTCGTTTCCTCGAACGGGAGTGCACATTGACCCAGAGCCTCCAGAGGAGCTGCTGTCTCTCCAGCCACAAAGGCCTGCAGCCGAATCCATGGCAGCCTGCTGCATGGAGGGCTTCTATGGGAGAGTGCCATACATCCCAGGCGGGTGCTCCTTTGGCACACCGCTTTCCATGGGGAAACACTGTGTGTGCCAAGTGTCTCCTGTGTGCAGAAAATGTAGCCCCGGTGCCCGAGGTGCAGGGACTCCTCTTTGCACCCAGAGCAATGTGCTAGGCAGGCCTCCCATGCTGGGAGAGCCTCCACTTCCCCAACTGTGCAACTGCCTCAGGAACACATTTCTAGGGAGTGTGGGCCTGACAGGCAGGGCGGCCCGAGTGAGGAACGAGGATTGCAGGGGAAAGCCACTGCACTGAGCCTTGCCCCTGGAAGGCCTCGCTTCAAGGCTCTCAGCACCAGGCCCAGCCTGCAATGAGGCTGCAGCCTGGCCTCAAGTCCCAGGCTTGAACTGGGCACGGCTAGCTCGGAGCCCACCCCAGGCTCAGCCAGGCCTCCCTAAGGCCTGTGCTGGCCTAGGCCACTGCCAGCCAGCAGGACCTCGATGGAGCACAGTTCATTCGAGAAGGCCCCAGGGAGGTACCCGTGTGTCTCTTGCACTGCTCGGAAGCTGCAGGTTCGGAGGCTGTGTGTGCAGGTTGCCGTTGGGGCCTGAGGTCCAAACAGTCATAAGCCAACTTTCAAGCGGGACTCCTGCTGCCTCGTAGCTGCCTGCCACACACCCTGGCTGCCTGTGCTGTCTGCACTGCCGGCAGGCCTCTGGGGGCACAGGCCAGTCGAGGCCAAGAAACAAGGTGCTTGCTCTCCCCTTGCTAGGACCTCCTCCTTACAGCACTCTGGACCAGGGCACACATGGCCCTGGACCAGCAGCCTGCAAGGAAGCTGCTGCTTAGCCATCCACAAAGGCCTGCAGCCCTTGGCAGGGAGCCTTCTGCTAAGGACAGCTTTCCCACTCCCAAGCCTTGCAGGAGTTCCTGGAGGCTCAGGCCTGCAGCGTTTTCCATCACAGAGCACTGGGGACCCAAAGCCTCCCCTGCGGCTTCCGAGCACCCTGCAACCCACAGGCCCTTGGCACCCACTCTGTTGCCAGAGGCAAGTCCTAGGCAGGACTCTCGAGCTTGTAGAGCCAGAGGGTCTCCAGCTTGGAAGCCTGCTCAGGAGCTCAGTGGGAGCCAGGCTTCTGCTTCCACGCTGGTTGGCCAGCAGATGGAGGCATCGCTCCACCGAAAAACTCTCTGCTTTGCCTTCAGCCAGGGATCGCCCAGCTCAGCTCTCTCTGCCTCAAGCAGAAACTCGAGGGTGCATCCAGCCTGCAGGAGGAAGAGTGCCTTTGCCTGAGCACTGCTATGCTGGGGCAGCTCCCTGAAGGCTTCCTGGGGCCTCCTCTCCCCTCACACAGTCATGCCATTCAGCCCACCCGGGGAGCAAAGGTGCCCCTCGGCAGGGCTCAGGGGACGGCCTATGTGTGTTTCCATGGCTGGGAAAGGGCAGATCCAGAAGCTGGGTGTGCACTTGGGAATGGGGCCTGATGGGCATAGCCGGCCTTCCCTGCTTGGGAAGCAGGAGATCTGGGGCCTCCGAGCTGCATGCCAATCCCCCTCCCTGGATGCCCCTCTTGCTTCTTCTCTGCTGCCAAGCCTCTCTCACCACACGTGCGTCTCATCGAAAGGAGCAGGCTGCTTGCCATTCTTTGCAAGGACCTCACCCCACAGGCCTCGTTTCCTCGAACGGGAGTGCACATTGACCCAGAGCCTCCAGAGGAGCTGCTGTCTCTCCAGCCACAAAGGCCTGCAGCCGAATCCATGGCAGCCTGCTGCATGGAGGGCTTCTATGGGAGAGTGCCATACATCCCAGGCGGGTGCTCCTTTGGCACACCGCTTTCCATGGGGAAACACTGTGTGTGCCAAGTGTCTCCTGTGTGCAGAAAATGTAGCCCCGGTGCCCGAGGTGCAGGGACTCCTCTTTGCACCCAGAGCAATGTGCTAGGCAGGCCTCCCATGCTGGGAGAGCCTCCACTTCCCCAACTGTGCAACTGCCTCAGGAACACATTTCTAGGGAGTGTGGGCCTGACAGGCAGGGCGGCCCGAGTGAGGAACGAGGATTGCAGGGGAAAGCCACTGCACTGAGCCTTGCCCCTGGAAGGCCTCGCTTCAAGGCTCTCAGCACCAGGCCCAGCCTGCAATGAGGCTGCAGCCTGGCCTCAAGTCCCAGGCTTGAACTGGGCACGGCTAGCTCGGAGCCCACCCCAGGCTCAGCCAGGCCTCCCTAAGGCCTGTGCTGGCCTAGGCCACTGCCAGCCAGCAGGACCTCGATGGAGCACAGTTCATTCGAGAAGGCCCCAGGGAGGTACCCGTGTGTCTCTTGCACTGCTCGGAAGCTGCAGGTTCGGAGGCTGTGTGTGCAGGTTGCCGTTGGGGCCTGAGGTCCAAACAGTCATAAGCCAACTTTCAAGCGGGACTCCTGCTGCCTCGTAGCTGCCTGCCACACACCCTGGCTGCCTGTGCTGTCTGCACTGCCGGCAGGCCTCTGGGGGCACAGGCCAGTCGAGGCCAAGAAACAAGGTGCTTGCTCTCCCCTTGCTAGGACCTCCTCCTTACAGCACTCTGGACCAGGGCACACATGGCCCTGGACCAGCAGCCTGCAAGGAAGCTGCTGCTTAGCCATCCACAAAGGCCTGCAGCCCTTGGCAGGGAGCCTTCTGCTAAGGACAGCTTTCCCACTCCCAAGCCTTGCAGGAGTTCCTGGAGGCTCAGGCCTGCAGCGTTTTCCATCACAGAGCACTGGGGACCCAAAGCCTCCCCTGCGGCTTCCGAGCACCCTGCAACCCACAGGCCCTTGGCACCCACTCTGTTGCCAGAGGCAAGTCCTAGGCAGGACTCTCGAGCTTGTAGAGCCAGAGGGTCTCCAGCTTGGAAGCCTGCTCAGGAGCTCAGTGGGAGCCAGGCTTCTGCTTCCACGCTGGTTGGCCAGCAGATGGAGGCATCGCTCCACCGAAAAACTCTCTGCTTTGCCTTCAGCCAGGGATCGCCCAGCTCAGCTCTCTCTGCCTCAAGCAGAAACTCGAGGGTGCATCCAGCCTGCAGGAGGAAGAGTGCCTTTGCCTGAGCACTGCTATGCTGGGGCAGCTCCCTGAAGGCTTCCTGGGGCCTCCTCTCCCCTCACACAGTCATGCCATTCAGCCCACCCGGGGAGCAAAGGTGCCCCTCGGCAGGGCTCAGGGGACGGCCTATGTGTGTTTCCATGGCTGGGAAAGGGCAGATCCAGAAGCTGGGTGTGCACTTGGGAATGGGGCCTGATGGGCATAGCCGGCCTTCCCTGCTTGGGAAGCAGGAGATCTGGGGCCTCCGAGCTGCATGCCAATCCCCCTCCCTGGATGCCCCTCTTGCTTCTTCTCTGCTGCCAAGCCTCTCTCACCACACGTGCGTCTCATCGAAAGGAGCAGGCTGCTTGCCATTCTTTGCAAGGACCTCACCCCACAGGCCTCGTTTCCTCGAACGGGAGTGCACATTGACCCAGAGCCTCCAGAGGAGCTGCTGTCTCTCCAGCCACAAAGGCCTGCAGCCGAATCCATGGCAGCCTGCTGCATGGAGGGCTTCTATGGGAGAGTGCCATACATCCCAGGCGGGTGCTCCTTTGGCACACCGCTTTCCATGGGGAAACACTGTGTGTGCCAAGTGTCTCCTGTGTGCAGAAAATGTAGCCCCGGTGCCCGAGGTGCAGGGACTCCTCTTTGCACCCAGAGCAATGTGCTAGGCAGGCCTCCCATGCTGGGAGAGCCTCCACTTCCCCAACTGTGCAACTGCCTCAGGAACACATTTCTAGGGAGTGTGGGCCTGACAGGCAGGGCGGCCCGAGTGAGGAACGAGGATTGCAGGGGAAAGCCACTGCACTGAGCCTTGCCCCTGGAAGGCCTCGCTTCAAGGCTCTCAGCACCAGGCCCAGCCTGCAATGAGGCTGCAGCCTGGCCTCAAGTCCCAGGCTTGAACTGGGCACGGCTAGCTCGGAGCCCACCCCAGGCTCAGCCAGGCCTCCCTAAGGCCTGTGCTGGCCTAGGCCACTGCCAGCCAGCAGGACCTCGATGGAGCACAGTTCATTCGAGAAGGCCCCAGGGAGGTACCCGTGTGTCTCTTGCACTGCTCGGAAGCTGCAGGTTCGGAGGCTGTGTGTGCAGGTTGCCGTTGGGGCCTGAGGTCCAAACAGTCATAAGCCAACTTTCAAGCGGGACTCCTGCTGCCTCGTAGCTGCCTGCCACACACCCTGGCTGCCTGTGCTGTCTGCACTGCCGGCAGGCCTCTGGGGGCACAGGCCAGTCGAGGCCAAGAAACAAGGTGCTTGCTCTCCCCTTGCTAGGACCTCCTCCTTACAGCACTCTGGACCAGGGCACACATGCCCCTGGACCAGCAGCCTGCAAGGAAGCTGCTGCTTAGCCATCCACAAAGGCCTGCAGCCCTTGGCAGGGAGCCTTCTGCTAAGGACAGCTTTCCCACTCCCAAGCCTTGCAGGAGTTCCTGGAGGCTCAGGCCTGCAGCGTTTTCCATCACAGAGCACTGGGGACCCAAAGCCTCCCCTGCGGCTTCCGAGCACCCTGCAACCCACAGGCCCTTGGCACCCACTCTGTTGCCAGAGGCAAGTCCTAGGCAGGACTCTCGAGCTTGTAGAGCCAGAGGGTCTCCAGCTTGGAAGCCTGCTCAGGAGCTCAGTGGGAGCCAGGCTTCTGCTTCCACGCTGGTTGGCCAGCAGATGGAGGCATCGCTCCACCGAAAAACTCTCTGCTTTGCCTTCAGCCAGGGATCGCCCAGCTCAGCTCTCTCTGCCTCAAGCAGAAACTCGAGGGTGCATCCAGCCTGCAGGAGGAAGAGTGCCTTTGCCTGAGCACTGCTATGCTGGGGCAGCTCCCTGAAGGCTTCCTGGGGCCTCCTCTCCCCTCACACAGTCATGCCATTCAGCCCACCCGGGGAGCAAAGGTGCCCCTCGGCAGGGCTCAGGGGACGGCCTATGTGTGTTTCCATGGCTGGGAAAGGGCAGATCCAGAAGCTGGGTGTGCACTTGGGAATGGGGCCTGATGGGCATAGCCGGCCTTCCCTGCTTGGGAAGCAGGAGATCTGGGGCCTCCGAGCTGCATGCCAATCCCCCTCCCTGGATGCCCCTCTTGCTTCTTCTCTGCTGCCAAGCCTCTCTCACCACACGTGCGTCTCATCGAAAGGAGCAGGCTGCTTGCCATTCTTTGCAAGGACCTCACCCCACAGGCCTCGTTTCCTCGAACGGGAGTGCACATTGACCCAGAGCCTCCAGAGGAGCTGCTGTCTCTCCAGCCACAAAGGCCTGCAGCCGAATCCATGGCAGCCTGCTGCATGGAGGGCTTCTATGGGAGAGTGCCATACATCCCAGGCGGGTGCTCCTTTGGCACACCGCTTTCCATGGGGAAACACTGTGTGTGCCAAGTGTCTCCTGTGTGCAGAAAATGTAGCCCCGGTGCCCGAGGTGCAGGGACTCCTCTTTGCACCCAGAGCAATGTGCTAGGCAGGCCTCCCATGCTGGGAGAGCCTCCACTTCCCCAACTGTGCAACTGCCTCAGGAACACATTTCTAGGGAGTGTGGGCCTGACAGGCAGGGCGGCCCGAGTGAGGAACGAGGATTGCAGGGGAAAGCCACTGCACTGAGCCTTGCCCCTGGAAGGCCTCGCTTCAAGGCTCTCAGCACCAGGCCCAGCCTGCAATGAGGCTGCAGCCTGGCCTCAAGTCCCAGGCTTGAACTGGGCACGGCTAGCTCGGAGCCCACCCCAGGCTCAGCCAGGCCTCCCTAAGGCCTGTGCTGGCCTAGGCCACTGCCAGCCAGCAGGACCTCGATGGAGCACAGTTCATTCGAGAAGGCCCCAGGGAGGTACCCGTGTGTCTCTTGCACTGCTCGGAAGCTGCAGGTTCGGAGGCTGTGTGTGCAGGTTGCCGTTGGGGCCTGAGGTCCAAACAGTCATAAGCCAACTTTCAAGCGGGACTCCTGCTGCCTCGTAGCTGCCTGCCACACACCCTGGCTGCCTGTGCTGTCTGCACTGCCGGCAGGCCTCTGGGGGCACAGGCCAGTCGAGGCCAAGAAACAAGGTGCTTGCTCTCCCCTTGCTAGGACCTCCTCCTTACAGCACTCTGGACCAGGGCACACATGGCCCTGGACCAGCAGCCTGCAAGGAAGCTGCTGCTTAGCCATCCACAAAGGCCTGCAGCCCTTGGCAGGGAGCCTTCTGCTAAGGACAGCTTTCCCACTCCCAAGCCTTGCAGGAGTTCCTGGAGGCTCAGGCCTGCAGCGTTTTCCATCACAGAGCACTGGGGACCCAAAGCCTCCCCTGCGGCTTCCGAGCACCCTGCAACCCACAGGCCCTTGGCACCCACTCTGTTGCCAGAGGCAAGTCCTAGGCAGGACTCTCGAGCTTGTAGAGCCAGAGGGTCTCCAGCTTGGAAGCCTGCTCAGGAGCTCAGTGGGAGCCAGGCTTCTGCTTCCACGCTGGTTGGCCAGCAGATGGAGGCATCGCTCCACCGAAAAACTCTCTGCTTTGCCTTCAGCCAGGGATCGCCCAGCTCAGCTCTCTCTGCCTCAAGCAGAAACTCGAGGGTGCATCCAGCCTGCAGGAGGAAGAGTGCCTTTGCCTGAGCACTGCTATGCTGGGGCAGCTCCCTGAAGGCTTCCTGGGGCCTCCTCTCCCCTCACACAGTCATGCCATTCAGCCCACCCGGGGAGCAAAGGTGCCCCTCGGCAGGGCTCAGGGGACGGCCTATGTGTGTTTCCATGGCTGGGAAAGGGCAGATCCAGAAGCTGGGTGTGCACTTGGGAATGGGGCCTGATGGGCATAGCCGGCCTTCCCTGCTTGGGAAGCAGGAGATCTGGGGCCTCCGAGCTGCATGCCAATCCCCCTCCCTGGATGCCCCTCTTGCTTCTTCTCTGCTGCCAAGCCTCTCTCACCACACGTGCGTCTCATCGAAAGGAGCAGGCTGCTTGCCATTCTTTGCAAGGACCTCACCCCACAGGCCTCGTTTCCTCGAACGGGAGTGCACATTGACCCAGAGCCTCCAGAGGAGCTGCTGTCTCTCCAGCCACAAAGGCCTGCAGCCGAATCCATGGCAGCCTGCTGCATGGAGGGCTTCTATGGGAGAGTGCCATACATCCCAGGCGGGTGCTCCTTTGGCACACCGCTTTCCATGGGGAAACACTGTGTGTGCCAAGTGTCTCCTGTGTGCAGAAAATGTAGCCCCGGTGCCCGAGGTGCAGGGACTCCTCTTTGCACCCAGAGCAATGTGCTAGGCAGGCCTCCCATGCTGGGAGAGCCTCCACTTCCCCAACTGTGCAACTGCCTCAGGAACACATTTCTAGGGAGTGTGGGCCTGACAGGCAGGGCGGCCCGAGTGAGGAACGAGGATTGCAGGGGAAAGCCACTGCACTGAGCCTTGCCCCTGGAAGGCCTCGCTTCAAGGCTCTCAGCACCAGGCCCAGCCTGCAATGAGGCTGCAGCCTGGCCTCAAGTCCCAGGCTTGAACTGGGCACGGCTAGCTCGGAGCCCACCCCAGGCTCAGCCAGGCCTCCCTAAGGCCTGTGCTGGCCTAGGCCACTGCCAGCCAGCAGGACCTCGATGGAGCACAGTTCATTCGAGAAGGCCCCAGGGAGGTACCCGTGTGTCTCTTGCACTGCTCGGAAGCTGCAGGTTCGGAGGCTGTGTGTGCAGGTTGCCGTTGGGGCCTGAGGTCCAAACAGTCATAAGCCAACTTTCAAGCGGGACTCCTGCTGCCTCGTAGCTGCCTGCCACACACCCTGGCTGCCTGTGCTGTCTGCACTGCCGGCAGGCCTCTGGGGGCACAGGCCAGTCGAGGCCAAGAAACAAGGTGCTTGCTCTCCCCTTGCTAGGACCTCCTCCTTACAGCACTCTGGACCAGGGCACACATGGCCCTGGACCAGCAGCCTGCAAGGAAGCTGCTGCTTAGCCATCCACAAAGGCCTGCAGCCCTTGGCAGGGAGCCTTCTGCTAAGGACAGCTTTCCCACTCCCAAGCCTTGCAGGAGTTCCTGGAGGCTCAGGCCTGCAGCGTTTTCCATCACAGAGCACTGGGGACCCAAAGCCTCCCCTGCGGCTTCCGAGCACCCTGCAACCCACAGGCCCTTGGCACCCACTCTGTTGCCAGAGGCAAGTCCTAGGCAGGACTCTCGAGCTTGTAGAGCCAGAGGGTCTCCAGCTTGGAAGCCTGCTCAGGAGCTCAGTGGGAGCCAGGCTTCTGCTTCCACGCTGGTTGGCCAGCAGATGGAGGCATCGCTCCACCGAAAAACTCTCTGCTTTGCCTTCAGCCAGGGATCGCCCAGCTCAGCTCTCTCTGCCTCAAGCAGAAACTCGAGGGTGCATCCAGCCTGCAGGAGGAAGAGTGCCTTTGCCTGAGCACTGCTATGCTGGGGCAGCTCCCTGAAGGCTTCCTGGGGCCTCCTCTCCCCTCACACAGTCATGCCATTCAGCCCACCCGGGGAGCAAAGGTGCCCCTCGGCAGGGCTCAGGGGACGGCCTATGTGTGTTTCCATGGCTGGGAAAGGGCAGATCCAGAAGCTGGGTGTGCACTTGGGAATGGGGCCTGATGGGCATAGCCGGCCTTCCCTGCTTGGGAAGCAGGAGATCTGGGGCCTCCGAGCTGCATGCCAATCCCCCTCCCTGGATGCCCCTCTTGCTTCTTCTCTGCTGCCAAGCCTCTCTCACCACACGTGCGTCTCATCGAAAGGAGCAGGCTGCTTGCCATTCTTTGCAAGGACCTCACCCCACAGGCCTCGTTTCCTCGAACGGGAGTGCACATTGACCCAGAGCCTCCAGAGGAGCTGCTGTCTCTCCAGCCACAAAGGCCTGCAGCCGAATCCATGGCAGCCTGCTGCATGGAGGGCTTCTATGGGAGAGTGCCATACATCCCAGGCGGGTGCTCCTTTGGCACACCGCTTTCCATGGGGAAACACTGTGTGTGCCAAGTGTCTCCTGTGTGCAGAAAATGTAGCCCCGGTGCCCGAGGTGCAGGGACTCCTCTTTGCACCCAGAGCAATGTGCTAGGCAGGCCTCCCATGCTGGGAGAGCCTCCACTTCCCCAACTGTGCAACTGCCTCAGGAACACATTTCTAGGGAGTGTGGGCCTGACAGGCAGGGCGGCCCGAGTGAGGAACGAGGATTGCAGGGGAAAGCCACTGCACTGAGCCTTGCCCCTGGAAGGCCTCGCTTCAAGGCTCTCAGCACCAGGCCCAGCCTGCAATGAGGCTGCAGCCTGGCCTCAAGTCCCAGGCTTGAACTGGGCACGGCTAGCTCGGAGCCCACCCCAGGCTCAGCCAGGCCTCCCTAAGGCCTGTGCTGGCCTAGGCCACTGCCAGCCAGCAGGACCTCGATGGAGCACAGTTCATTCGAGAAGGCCCCAGGGAGGTACCCGTGTGTCTCTTGCACTGCTCGGAAGCTGCAGGTTCGGAGGCTGTGTGTGCAGGTTGCCGTTGGGGCCTGAGGTCCAAACAGTCATAAGCCAACTTTCAAGCGGGACTCCTGCTGCCTCGTAGCTGCCTGCCACACACCCTGGCTGCCTGTGCTGTCTGCACTGCCGGCAGGCCTCTGGGGGCACAGGCCAGTCGAGGCCAAGAAACAAGGTGCTTGCTCTCCCCTTGCTAGGACCTCCTCCTTACAGCACTCTGGACCAGGGCACACATGGCCCTGGACCAGCAGCCTGCAAGGAAGCTGCTGCTTAGCCATCCACAAAGGCCTGCAGCCCTTGGCAGGGAGCCTTCTGCTAAGGACAGCTTTCCCACTCCCAAGCCTTGCAGGAGTTCCTGGAGGCTCAGGCCTGCAGCGTTTTCCATCACAGAGCACTGGGGACCCAAAGCCTCCCCTGCGGCTTCCGAGCACCCTGCAACCCACAGGCCCTTGGCACCCACTCTGTTGCCAGAGGCAAGTCCTAGGCAGGACTCTCGAGCTTGTAGAGCCAGAGGGTCTCCAGCTTGGAAGCCTGCTCAGGAGCTCAGTGGGAGCCAGGCTTCTGCTTCCACGCTGGTTGGCCAGCAGATGGAGGCATCGCTCCACCGAAAAACTCTCTGCTTTGCCTTCAGCCAGGGATCGCCCAGCTCAGCTCTCTCTGCCTCAAGCAGAAACTCGAGGGTGCATCCAGCCTGCAGGAGGAAGAGTGCCTTTGCCTGAGCACTGCTATGCTGGGGA